>NC_033800.1:78137531-78186567 GCF_001876935.1 Asparagus officinalis
GGTAGCCTCTTCTCTATCTTGTCATATGGAAACAGAGATTTTCTCATCACTCAGTCAGGGGACAAGTCACTCTCCTTTGTTTTTTGTTCTTTTTTTCTTTTTAACGTGGAAATGTTCTTTGTCTTCACTTTCTTTTGAGCTTCAATCATTTCCTCTATCAGCAGCTGGTCTTCATTCTAATTTTAGCCGCATACCCATTAATTCCCCTCCCTCAAATATTCATGGGTACTTGCCACTGACCTTTGATTGGGATTCTATCATACTATATTTGGCACTTAATTTTTTTTTGTGCAGTTTCTCTAATCTGTTGTCAATTTATGAATTTTTAGCATTTCTCTATGTGCAAATTATGAAATGATAGGATTGAATCTAATTACTTAGTGGTCTTTGATTGTTGTTTATGTTGAACCATCTTTATATTTTAAATTTCCATTTCAACAATCATGAATCAACTATGAGTTATTATATTCATGTACTTGAGTTTGCAAAGCAGATCTGATGAATTTTCCTTGGAAACAAATATTTTGGGGTTCTTTTGCTTGTCTGCTTACATCAACAATCTTGTTACTCTTATGTCTGGATTTGGGGTATTGTTTAATTCTAGTCATGTATTTTTACCCCTCTTTTGTTGGTTAGCTCCATGACTTTAATTTAAGGTTTTAAAATTTTGTGTGCATAAAATATTATTGACATCCAAATGTCCAGGGAGTTGAAAAAAGCCCATTTAGGAATCAAACCTAGTATAGTGTTGTTTCTTTTGATGAATATTCTATATGAACATCATTCGTGGGACTTACCTTATATGTGCTTTCGACTTTAATCACAAAGTATGAAGTAAACTACCCATGACTCTTTGGATAAAATATATAAATAATCCCTTCTATTTGTCTCTTTCCATTGATCTCTTTTTGCATGCTCTAATATATGAAAACAAGTATCCAAACTCTCAGGTTGATATTAAGGATATTGAGGGAAACACAATTGGATTATACTTTGGAGCAAATTGGTACTCCAAATGTGAGAACTTCACTCCAGTATTGACATCTGCTTATCATCAACTGAAGGATAAAGGATCGAAATTCGAAGTAGTTTTTGTATCGTCAGATGAGGATCAATCATTCTTTGACAAGTTCTACAACACAATGCCTTGGCCTTCAATCCCATTCGGTGATTTTTTTGAAGGGCTTCCATCCACTGCAAAATCATGTGATGTATTCACTGCCTTTCTCCATGCATATGCGAGAGGAAAGCTGATAGAAAAAGCTGAGAACCCGTTTGAGAGAATCCAAAACTTTATAGTATATGTGGAAGACTTTATAATCTGTGAAGCTGTAAGACTAATTACATTATATATTCAAGCAATATCACATGTAAGAATGTAAGAAGTTTTGTGTAATGTACTTGTTTAGCTGAGCTAAACTTTTATTGAATAACTTTTCATTTGACTATGTTAACTTTCAAAAGAAAATGTTGGCTTTCAATTGTACACGTTGATGTTCAGATTCGCTAACTAACTTTTAAGTGAAGATGTTAACTTTTAGCTGAACATATTAACTTTTGATTAAAAAGGTTAACTATAAGTTGTACATGTTAACTTTTATATGTATATGTTAACTTTCATAACTTTTGATTAAAAAGGTTAACTATAAGTTGTACATGTTAACTTTTATATGTATATGTTAACTTTCAAACAAACATGTTGTCTTTAACATGAATATGTTAACTTTCACTTGAAAACGTTAACTCTCAACTGAACGTGTTAACCTTCTGATGTATATGTTAACTTTCAGCCGAACATGTTAACGTCAATGTGAACATGTTAACTTTCACTTGAATATGTTAACTTTCAGATGACATGTTAACTTTCTGCTATATATGTTAACTTTTAACTGAACATGTTAATGTTCATCATAACATGTTAACTTTCAACTGAACATGTTAACGTTCACCATAATAAATTTCTTACATTTTTACAGCTGATATTGCTTGAATACACATCGAATTTTAGTTGAAAAACTTGTTATGATGAAAGTTAACATATTATTATGAAAGTTAACATGTAACAGTGAAAGTTAACATATTATGATGAAAGTTAACATGTTTAGCTGAAAGTTGACATGTTACGAGGAGAGTTAACATATAATGATGAAAGTTAACATGTAACAGTTAAAGTTAACATATTAGGATGAAAGTTAACATCTTAAGATTAAAGTTAACATGTTATGAAGAAAGTACATGTTAAGTATTAGCTTTTCCTATTAACATGTTATATGTCAGCTTTCTTTATAATATGATAACATGCAACTGAATATCTTAACTTATCAAATGTACATGTTAAGTATTAGATTTTCCTATTAACATTCAAGTGAACATGTAGCTTTTTATTTGAACCCATTAAATATATGTTGTATCAAAACAAAACGTAAACATATGGTGACAAAAATACCAGAAATACAATAAGACAATAAAGGTCAAGCTTGTTGTATTGTTTGTCATCCATATCAACTGTTTACACAACGAAATTAATATACACAATACGGACATGCACACAAATTTTGGTTCAATCAATCAATATTTAGAAAAATTTTCTACCATCCTTATCTAATGTCTCTGCTTGATGCTTCTATTTCCATCATTCTACAACTGTGTATGATAATCCTCTAGCAACATCAACAACAATATTCACTTGCGTATTCCAACTTATTGGTTGTGCCCCTCCTACAAAAAATGAAAATGGTTGTCAAAAATCTAACTAAAGCGGTACATATTATGAGCTTATGTATAGGTAACACAAAGAATGAAGCAATGCAGAAATAGTAGAAATCTGAAATTTGCCTAAACACTTGGTAGAAAATGATCAAGAACATAGGCTATTTTAGAACTCTTAACTCTCAAGCAAAATCTGAATTTTAGAACACTTATAAATGTACAAATGTTTGATCTTATGTGTTGTACTTCCTTGCAGCACTGTGACTTTCAAATCAGTACTGGTTTGTCCTTTAGATAGCAGGCCAAGGTCGGCATCCACAACAAAGCTGAAGAATATGTTGTTGTGAACATACCTGATGCAAAACAAGTAAATTAGAAAAGCATAACATTTTCCAATGGCACCCTTAGATTCCGCATCAACAAAATCACAATTCACCTTATAAAAAGCACGATCACGCAAGATCGTGAAAGATGAAAACAAATAAATGGATAATAATTTTCGATTAGCTATGCACACACTTCAACCATAAAAAATAAATAAAACCTAAACGACCAGAAAACCCAGGCTTAATATAACATCAGACTCAGCATCGGCAGTAGTTACTTGATTCATATCAACCCCATGGATTATAGCCTTCATATATAACATATTAAACTTGCATGGTCATCGATACGGCCTCCACGTAGTAGATAAAGATGCTCCAAAGAATCGATACTATTGTTCAACGTATTAATGATAATACACGACCTGAAATATAATAGTACGATACAAACGTTAACAGCTGCTGATAAACATGTTTAATGCACATATAATAGTGAAAGGTAACATGTACAAGCAAACGTTAACATAAATGTCCATAAGTTAACATATAACCTGAAATATTAACATTTATACACAAACATTAACATGAGTGGATAAAAGATCACAGATAATTTGCAACCAAACATGAATGAGAGTTACTAGACTTACTGATGGAATTTCTGATTGCAAAAATTTGAGATCCATCTGTTCTCATCTGGTGTGAGCTTTGCCACTACATGATGATGTATTCTAAAGTTGTGAACAAAGGTTCCTTCACTATGCAGAAGATTGAATCTGGCTAGGTCAACGGTAATAAAAATGGGGAAAACATGCAGATATGGTTTGGTTGGTACATATTCCTTTAAAATTATGTTTTCCATCTTTATACAAGAGAAGATGCTTTTTAATGCACCATCAACTTAAGAAACATATGATGCCTTTACCTCTTTCTTCCAAATGCATTGACTGCAGGCTTGATTGGATCTCTTCATGGCCATCTGAAATGACGCAAAACAAGTGACACCAGGAAAAACATAACAAAGTTATACAAATAATTGCATTTTGAAACATCATTATTATGAACAAAGTTCCTAAAGATTAAATTTAACATCAATTTTGTTTGGATTTGGTAGCAAAAAGAAATCAACCATCAAATATTACAAACAAGCATAAAATTAGAAGAAGATACCCCGCTGCCCAATTTTCAATATAAAAATTAGGCATAACAACTTATGTTATAATCATTCATATATGAACAAGCATCAGGGATGAACATAACCCAGCAATCAAATATGCAAAAAGCATATAGATATGAAAAGAAACAACCACAAAGGGAAATCACATGATCAAAAAGTATACAAGTAAATAAGTTAATACCCACAAAGAATTAGGAAAGAAAATTGATTAATTTTTTTTACCAAAGATGGATTGGGCAGGGACAAAGAGCTAATGCTGAGAAGATCCATGACCAACCTACATTTTGATCATGGGCCCAGAAGGCCCATCAAGTCCATCTTCCCTTTTCAGCATCCCTCCAGGCCTCAGCTCCCACTCTACCTCAGCCTCTTCGCGTCCAGGGTTTGGTCCTCTTAATCTTCACTTAATAAAACCCAAAAGAGGAAAAGAGTCAGATATATATAGATTGAAAGCAAAGGGAGAAGAGAGAGATGATGGGTTGGTGAGGGAAAGATTGGTTCCTTTGTTATCCTCTCGATCTCATCATCATCATCATCGAGAGCTCGCCAGGCGTTAAGGAACAAGGAGAGCACTGTCGGTGGTCCTGAGCCCGTCGGATCTCTCTCGCACGATGATGCGAACGCCCAGCCTCTGCAGCGCCACCGCCGTCGCAAGGCCGATCCCGCCGCCGACAATCCCGTGGCCGACGATCACCACCTATTGCTCCTCCGCCATTGAACTGATTTTTCTCTCGCGGCTGAGACTCGAAGAGTTTGTTCACTTTGGGGATGGATTTTATGAAAAAGTTCAAGCTTTGAGCGTGAGAAGTGAGAAGAGAGAAGAAAGACAGAGGGTAGTTTTGGGTTTTGGAAAAACATTTCTCTCTGTGCAGCCTGGGAAATATAAATAGGGCTGAAGCATCATTAATTCGGGTATTGGGGGCTTTGACACCAAAAAAAATACGGGGGGCCTAGTAACATCTCATTTCTTTTTTGGGGGCCTATATACATTTTTCCCTTGTTTGAATTTACAAAATCAAGTTTTTAATAAGCTCATGTTCGTGCACATGTTCGTGCATGTTTTTCAAAATAGATACGTTTTCACAATTGGGAAATACAATTTCAAAAATTTCTTTGATTACATGTTTATCTTCATATATACAAACGTTTCCCCAAGTTTTACTAATTTTGGAGTTGTTTTGTTATTTTCATTTGAATTTACAAAACTGTATTTTCTGTAGTTTTTTTAGAAACTATATATCTGTATTCAAACATTTATTTCTATCATCTGGAAAGTGATATTTCAGAAATTCTTTCTCTAACATGTTTATCTACATGTCTAAAACCTTCCCTCAAAATTTCATAATTTTTGGAGTTGGTTTACTATTTTTAATTAATTTTACAAAATCAGATACATAAAATTCTAGAATCTGTCAAAAACAAAAACTATCTGTGAACAGTGCGGTCGACCGCACTGTAGCACGGTCGACCACCGTTACTGTGGTAGCCGACCGTTGTATAGTAACAGTAACATCTGTTTTTCTATTTTTTGGGGTTTTTGAGGGTTTTTGAGTTGTTTTCTTCAAGCCTATATATACCCCTTTGCCATAACTATTTTCTACAACTAAGAGAGGGTTTTAAACCATGTTTAAAAGAGTTTCATCAAGGGTTTAAGTTTTTGTTTAATTGTGTTTAAAAAGCTTTTAAGCATTTGAGAGTTTGATTTTGGGAAATCAATTTCACAAGAGCTTGAGGAGATTATCTATTGGTGTTTGAGCATCCAACCATCCTCCCTCAATCTCTTGATCTATTGAGAAGTTTTCTAAACTCTATTTCTAGCTCTTTTATATATATTTGATTATCATTGTTATTAAGCTAGAATCATATTGAGTTTAGGTTTTTGTTTTATTTGAGCTTATTGTATTTACATTCATAGTATAATTGGGTTGTGGGATTGTGTAACCTAGAGAGTGAGCTTACATTGAGTTCTCATCTATTATAGAGAATAAATTATTTGTTATATTATGAGATTGTAAAGTTTTCAGTTAGCTAGAAAACCGAGTGTAAAGTAGAGATATCCTCGAGGCGAGGAGAGGAGACGTAGGTCGTGGGGACCGAACTCCGTGAATGAAATTGTGAGGTGTAAACGTTATTCGGGTAAACGTAGAAAACCTGGTTGTGATAGTGGATTTCTCCCCGGGAGTAGGGAGCGGAGACGTAGGACGGAAGGTCCGAACTCCGTGATCATATTGTGTGTTTGCATTGTTTATTTGCACACTATCACTCTTGTTTTGTTTATGTTTATTTCACCCTTGTGTTAAGTTGTATATCCTCGCATATATCTCATTGCTAGGATATTTCTCTTTGTTCATATTGCATATTCTTGCTTATATCATATTGTATATCTATCTTGCAAGAATAACATTTGAATTAGTTTTAATTGGCATATAACCGAATTAGATTAGCATAAGGCCCTAATCACCCCCCTCTAGGGTCTAACAATTGGTATCAGAGTTTGGTGCTCTTTGATTTAAGGTCTAATCACCTTGAGTTAAAGACCTAAGTTATCTTATTTGTGCTAATCTTGTTTTGATTGCATTTGTATCTTGCTTGCATATTTTTACACATTATGGATATGAATGATGCATCTTGTTTAGGCTATGATTCTAGTATTGCTCCTAAATTCAATGTTTTCCCCTATCCTCAATGGTGTTTTAGATTCAAAATATTTGTTCAATCTAAAAATATCAATTTATAGGAAGTCATTGATTGTGCTTATATTATGCCCATGTTGGAGAAATCCAAGTAGAGCAAACATGATAAAAGGATGTTTACAATGAACAAGATTTTGTTAGAATATTTGCTAAATGCTCTTAATTCATATATGTCTAACAAGTTTTTTCATTTTGATAGTGCTTACACCTTATGGAAACTTATTGAAGCACATCAAGGGGACTTGGAGGCGATCCGACAAGCTTTGGAGGATCCCGCTTCAAGTTCAAAAGGAGCTTCATGCACACGAGCACTAGGCGATAGCCTTATTGAGGTTTGTGAGTTCGAATCTATTAATGATTTACCTAATGATGAACTTACTTGTGCTAGTGAAAGATTATTGCATGCCATTAATGATTTACCTAATGATGAACTTACTTGTGCTAGTGAAAGATTATTGCATGCCTACAAGAAATTGTAAAATGATTTTATTAATTTACAAAGCAAGCATGTTAATTTGAAATCCGATCATGAGTCTTTAGCTTCTAAGTTTGATACTATTTCTAATGAGAATATGATCCTTAAAGAAAATAATGAAAAATTAAAATTGGATCATTCTCATCCATTTCTAGCTTAACTCATGCAAATAATGCCATGCTAGAAGTAGAATGCATTAGAAATGAATTTGATTCTTTTAAGAATAACCATACATGCTCTACTTCTATTATCAATGATGTTGTATCTAATGATGAGTTAAATCATGTGAAAAACCGCATATTTTGTTTAGATTTAACCTTAAACACATGCATTGATAATCATAACAAGCTTATGGACTTGTGTGCAAATTCTAATGCAAACTCTTCTAAGAAACCTACACACTATGCACACATGTATAACAAAGTCTATAAATGCACTAATTGCGATCGTAAAGGTCACCTTACTAGATTTTTTTATAATGCACAAAAACCCATCAAGCTTAATCATGTTTGTGCATACCATCAAGCTTCATCATCACGCTCACATGTACACACACATATAGATCATCATAAACATGCCCATATGTACAAATGTGAGTTTTGTGGTCGATTTGGTCATTTGGCCAAATTTTGTTTTGATTTAAAGAGAGTTTCACATTTGCAAAATAATTTTAAAAGACCATTCATGTTTGCAAATGTTTCCCGTGCACAACCGTTTGGTCAACATAAGCAAATGCTTCCTTTCTATTGTACTTATTACAATCGGAAGGGTCATTTAAGTAATTTTTGTTATGACCGTGTTCGTGCATCACATGCACCTAAGAGGGTTCATAACCCTAGGGCTTTGAGCTTAAATGATAGGGGTCATGTCCTTAAATTTTTTGGCACCAATAGTGTTTGGGTGCCAAAACCATTTTGATTTTTTTTAAACCAAGATTTTTTTAATGTTTTTATTTTTCATTTCTTGGTTTTGAAAAATTTGTATTTATGAATTTAATTTGATTTATAATTTCATTTGGTTGATTTGTTTCATTTGAAAACTTTTTTTCATGATTATCATGTTTCTCTTTCTTTTGATTTCATAAATCTTTTCATACATGGCTTCTATGTTTTTGCCTTGGTCTTTATTGCATATACTCCATATGACATTTTGATAGGGGGAGCAATCCCTATATATTTTTTTCATACTCACCCATGCTTATTCTTTATGATTTTTCCCTTTTTGATGTTGTCAAAGGGGGAGAAATATTATGAGTATAGTCTTTCTTGTTTATATGCATGATAATTATAATTTACAATATTAATTTCCTTTCATGCATATATCTTTTTGTAAATTGTTTGTCATCATCAAAAAGAGGGAGATTATTGGCCTTCTTGTTTTGATGATGATTTATAAACAATTTACTTCTAATGTTGTTTGTCTAGTGTTTGTGTTTTTGTATCAATTGTAGACAAACAACATGTTGGAGGATGGATGGAATCGCGCATTAACGATCATATCCAATGGAGGTTGGCGGAATAGTGGAGTGAAACAAATACAATTCAATTTAAAGATTCAAGTTCAAACTTCATCCGCAAGTTTACCAAGAAGAGCTTAGTTGATAGCTTGGGTAATTTAGATTAGGAGTTTATATTATGTGTGTTAGATACTCTAAGCTCTATATCACACATATACACAATTCTTGATTTTGAGTAATTTTAACAAAATATTAAGTTATTAGTTTTTGGACTTAACAACCATTATATACATATTCTATTAAGTCTATAAAATCTTTTCATAAGGTTTCAAAACATTGTTTAACTCTATAGTCAAAAATCAAGAAGTTTATGTACACATGTATTTATAAGTTTTGTAAAATACATGAGTTTTCACAAATGAGAAATTCAATTTGAGGAATTCTTTTTCTAACATGTTCAATTTCATGTTTATAAATGTTTCCCAAAGTTTTATCAATTTTGGAATTACATGTTCAATTTCATGTTTATAAATGTTTCCCAAAGTTTTATCAATTTTGGAATTAATTTGTTATGTTTGTTTGAATTTACAAAATCAAAGTTTTATCAATTTTGGAATTAATTTGTTATGTTTGTTTGAATTTACAAAATCAAGTTTTTAATAAGATCATGTTCGTGCACATGTTCGTGCATGTTTTTCAAAACAGATACGTTTTTACTATTGGGAAATGCAATTTCAAAAATTTCTTCAATTACATGTTTATCTTCATATATACAAACGTTTCCCCAAGTTTTACTAATTTTGAAGTTGTTTTGTTATTTTCAATTGAATTTACAAAACCGTATTTTCTGCAGTTTTTTCAGAAACTGTATATATCTATGTTCAAATATTTATTTCTCTTATCTGGGAAGTGATATTTTAGAAATTCTTTCTCTAACATGTTTATCTACATGTCTAGAACCTTTCCTCAAAATTTCATGATTTTTGGATGATTTACTATTTTTAATTGATTTTACAAAGTCAGATACGCAAAATTCTAGAATGTGTCAAAAACAGAAACTATCTGTGAACAGTGCGGTCGACCGCACTGTAGCACGGTCGACCGCTATTACTGTAGCAGCCGACCATTGTACAGTAACAATAACATCTGTTTTTCTATTTTTTTTGGGTTTTTGAGGTTTTTTGAGTTGTTTTCTTCAAGCCTATATATACCCCTTTGCCATAACTATTTTCTACAACTAAGAGAGGGTTTTAAACCAAGTTTAAAAGAGTTTCATCAAGGGTTTAAGTTTTTGTTTAATTGTGTTTAAAAAGCTTTTAAGCATTTAAGAGTTTGATTTTGGGAAATCAATTTCACAAGAGCTTGAGGAGATTATCTATTGGTGTTTGAGCATCCAACCATCCTCCCTCAATCTCTTGATCTATTGAGAAGTTTTCTAAACTCTATTTCTAGCTTTTTTATATATAATTGATTATCATTGTTATTAATCTAGAATTATATTGAGTTTAGTTTTGATTTATTTCTCTTTGCTTACACACACACAACCATTGAGCTTATTGTATTTACATTCATAGTATAATTAGGTTGTGGGATTGTGTAACCTAGAGATTGAGCTTACATTGAGTTCTCATCTATTATAGAGAACAAATCATTTGTTATATTATGAGATTGTAAAGTTTTCGGTTAGCTAGAAAACCGAGTGTAAAGTAGAGATATCCTCGAGGCGAGGAGCGGAGACGTAGGTCGTGGGGACCGAACTACATGAATGAAATTGTGAGGTGTAAACGTTATTCGGGTAAGCATAAAAAACCCGGTTGTGATAGTGGCTTTCTCCCCGGGGGTGGGGAGCGGAGACATAGGACGGAAGGTCCGAACTCCGTGATCATATTGTGTGTTTGTATTATTTATTTGCACACTATCACTCTTGTTTTGTTTATATTTATTTCACCCTTGTGTTAAGTTGTATATCCTCGCATATATCTCATAGTATATCTCATTGCTAGGATATTTCTCTTTGTTCATATTGCATATTCTTGCTCATATCATATTGTATATCTATCTTGCAAGAATAACATTTGAATTAGTTTTAATTGGTATTCTTGCTCATATCATATTGTATATCTATCTTGCAAGAATAACATTTGAATTAGTTTTAATTGGCATATAATCGGATTAGATTAGCATAAGACCCTAATCACCCCCCCCCCCTCTAGGATCTAACAGGGGGAGCTAAACCAGTCTGCATTAGACCCTATAGACATGCTCACTTTCTAAAAGAAGAAATTAAAAAATAGGTAGAGGAAATGATGCAGAAGGGAGTCATAAGACCCAGCAACAGTCCATTTTCTTCTCTAGTAGTAATGGTCAAAAAAATGATGGTAGTTGGAGAATATGCATAGACTACAGATCCTTGAACAAGCCTACAATTAAAGATAAGTTTCTCATCCCTATCATAGATGAGTTGTTAGATGAATTGCATGGAACTTAGTTTTTCACCAAGCTGGATTTGAAATCAGGGTACCATCAAATTAGAATGCATGAAGTTGATATACCCAAGACTGCCTTCAGGACACACAATGGCCATTTTGAATTCATGGTTATGCCATTTGGCCTTACAAATGCTCCATCTACTTTTCAAGCCCTCATGAATACTATTTTTAAGAAATTACTGAGAAAATTTGTGTTGGTTTTCTTTGATGACATTTTAGTTTACAACAAGCTATGGCAGGATCACTTGACTCATTTGAGACAAGTGTTTCAAATTATGAAGGAACACTAGTTGGTAGCTAAGTTGTCAAAGTGCAGTTTTGGTCAAAAACAAGTGGAGTATCTAGGGCATGTAGTATCACAGGAGGGTGTTGGTGTGGATCCTAATAAAATTAGTGCTATTGTTGAATGACCATTACCAAAAACACTGAAAGGATTAAGGGGCTTCTTGGGCCTAGCAGGTTATTATAGAAAATTCATCAAGGGTTTTGGAGTAATAGCTCAACCATTGACACAACTCTTGAAGAAGGGAGCTTTTATCTAGAATAATAGTACTGAAGAATCTTTCAATTCAATGAAGCTAGCATTAACCAATCCACCAGTCCTTGCTATGCCAGACTTTAACTTAACTTTTGTGATAGAATGTGATGCCTCTGGTATAGGAACAGGGGCTGTGTTGATGCAAAATGACAGACCTATAGCCTACTTCAGTTTTGCCTTAAAGGGGAGAAATATCACACTCTCTACTTATGAAAAAGAATTGTTAGCAATTACTCTTTCTACCAAGAAATGGCAACAATATCTACTAGGCTGAAAGTTTGTGATTAGAACTGATCACCAAAGCCTTAAGTATCTACTAGAACAAAGGATTCACACAGGAATCCAAAATAAATGGCTTGCCAAGTTACATGGGTATGACTATACTGTAGAATACAAACCTAGCAGATTAAATAGGGCTGCTGATGGCCTATCAAGAATCCAAGAGGATGAAGAGGAAGCTACCAATGAGACCATTGAAATCTTAGCAATATCTACTGTCCAAAATGATTGGCTAGAGGAAGTCAAGATCATGTGTTCTACAGATTCTTTCTTTAAAGAACTTGATGACAAGTTACAGCAAGGACAATTATCAATTGAAGATTTCTGCAGGAAGGATGTGGTATTCTATTATAAAGGCAAAATCCTAATTAGTCCTACGTCACATCATCTTAAAGTCTCCCTACTTAAGGAACATCATGCTAGTCCCACTGCAGGCCATTCTAGCATTACTAGAACACCACATAGGTTAAGGAGGGCTTTCTATTAGAAAGGAATGAGGAAGGATGTCCAAATTTTTGTATAAGCCTGTGATGTTAGCCAGAGAGCAAAAGGGGAGAATGTTGCTTCTCTTGGACTCCTGCAGCCTTTACCTATACCAGATTCTATATAAGGAAGACTTATCAATGGATTTTATTACTAGCTTGCCTAAGAGTGGAATCAAGTCTGTCATCTTGGTGGTGGTTGATAGATTGACAAAATATGCTCACTTTTTTGCCCTCTCACATCCATATACTGCTCAGTTAGTAGCTCAGGTAAATTTTAAAGGTGTTTTCAAGCTTCATGGCATGCCTAAGTCCATAGTAAGTGATAAAGATCCACTATTCACCAGTTTATTTTGGAGGGAGTTGTTCAAATTACAGGGAAGCCAACTTAAGTTTAGCTCTGCCTACCATCCTCAAACTGATGGACAAACTGAAATTACAAATAAAAATTTAGAGGCCTATTTGAGATGTTTTTGTTGTCATAAGCCAAAGGAGTGGTGTCAATGGCTTCCTCTGGCAGAATTTTGGTATAATACTACTTGGAAGGTGTCTACACAAACTACTCCTTTTGAAGCAGTGTATGGCAGACCTCCTCCCTCTTTTCTCTCATACATTCCTAAGAGTTGTAAGGTGCAGGCAGTTGATGAGACACTTTTTTCTAAGGACATCACCCTACAATTTTTGAAGGATAGCCTTAAGCGTGCAACTGAAAATATGAAGAAGTTTGCTGATATGCACAGGAGCTATAGAAGTTTTAATGTGGGAGACTAGGTGTTCCTTAAACTTCAACCTTACAGGTAGATCAGTGCCTCCTCACAAAAGCCTCACAAACTTTCTCCTAAGTTCTATGGACCCTATCAGGTATTGGAGAAGAAAGGGAGGTTGCTTACAAAATTGACCTTCCTGCACAAGCCAAGATCCATCCTGTTTTCCACGTTTCCCAGTTGAAACAAAAGATTGGTTCTGACATTGTTCTTTAGGTTGATTTTCCTTCTTATGCGGAAGAAATAGTTGATGAACCAGAGGAAATTTTAGATAGGAGGTCAATCATCAAGGGAAATTGCTTGATATCACAGGTCCTTATCAAATGGAAGAAACGCACACACCTGGATGCTACTTGGGAGTCTTATTGGGATTTGGTTAAAAGGTTCCCTACTTTTAACCTTGAGACAAGGTCAAATTTAGGGGGAGGGAATTGTTAGGAACCATACTGGGATGGTGCGGTGCTGTGCGATGTCAACATATGCTGGGATGGTGCGGTGCTGTGTGATATGGACTGATACGCAAGTGAAGATCTTTTATGCAAGTCCTGAGAAGATTGGAGGGGGTATTAGCAAGTATTAATGTCCAGCTCAGCATCTCTAACTATTTCCCAACTGTTTCCCAATTTTTGTTTTTACAGTTATGTGTGCACGTGCACAAACACTGTTCGTTTCTTTTCTTTGTGCTTTTGAGAAGAGAACTGTATTGGGTATAAAAGGAGAGTTGTAGAATTCAATGCTTATGAAATGAATGAGAATCCTGTTCTCTTTCTCAACTCATTCCTGTCAATTTCCTCTCTAACTCATTCTCTATTCTTCTATTTCCTCAATTTTCCTCCTTGTGCACACTATCTGAGCTTGTTTCAGGTTCTTCATGACCAAGAACACATCCAGAAGAATCAACCGAGGCTCTTGAGCCTCACATTAGAGAACGAAATCCCCTCTCCAACACCAAATAAATAAATAAATATATAAAATAAAAAAAAGACAAAGGAAAAAAGAGAGAGAAAACCACAGAAAGACTTGGTCAACAAGCTAAAAAGCCCCCACCATCCAACTCTATATCCCTTTAACCCCCTCAAGGTAACTAAAATACAATTCATATACTGTATATTTTATGGTTATGATGCTTTTACCCTACCAGTTAACAAGGAAAAGGTAAAAATTTAGGCTTCCAATTCATGTAATGTATAAGTTTACAATTGGTGGTAACTACACGCATTAGATGTCAATATTCCTAGTTGGTCGTTAACCATAAACATTAGTTGCTATAGTTTTTAGTTGTTTGCTAGCCTTATCTGTTAGTTGTGAATAATTTAGTTATTTGTTAACCTCATAGATTAGTTGTTAAGCTTATTAATTGGTTGTTACGTTATGACTTAGTTGTAAATATTTCTGTTAGCTGCTAACTTTATAGATTAGTTGTCAATGTTTTTAATTGGTTGTTAACCTGAGTAAGTTGTGAGTATTTTAGTTAGTTGTTAAGGTTTGTAGTTGATTGTTAAGCATTAGAGCTGGTTGACAACCGTTTTAACCTATTCTATATTTCACCTTTACAAAACTATTTCGAGGGCCAATTCCCAAAGCTCATCTACTAATCTGAGTCAATCATGTAATGATGAGTGTATTCTAAGTGACAATCCTACTGGGTGTACATTCACGATGATTAATAACATAATTAACAACCAAACCAATATTCTAGTTGAGTGACATGCAACCATACTTGAAGAGGGGTAAAATTTTGATAGAGCTACGAAAGTTTGACTAGCAGTATAATACTATTCCATAGCAAAAAGGTTTGAGTATGATTTTTACCATTATGAACAAAAACGTATAAGAGTGCATTGCTGATATAAGAACACACACAACTAGCCTTGGATGTTATTTGCTTCTCCACTTTGAAATTGCTTAACTATGTCTATAAAGAAATTCCAAGCTACACACACTTGCAGTCAACATGGCGCTAATGTAGGTAAATCAAGGGCATCCCACAGATTCAATGTGACCTAAATACAAGTTATTTTGAAGGTTAGGCTAGACCTTTAGCCAATTGATATCAAGAATGTATTTCTCACATAGTATGACATTAAAACTTATACAGTAAGGCATAGCATGGTAAAGATAGAGCATAACAGGAGCTGCTTGGTGATGATGATGAGGCTTAAGATTCACTGAGATGGTAATATTTATCTTTTTATTAAATACTTAAGTCTTATTTGTTATGTTTATGTATTAGTTGTAAAGGTTAACTCTTAGTTATTAAAGTTACTCCTTAGTTGTTAAAATAACCCCTAAGTTATTAAGGTTACAGTTTAGTTATTAAGATTATTGTTTAGTAATTTAACTTTAGTGTTTAGTTCTTAAGGTTAATACTTATTTATCAACCTTACTCCTTAGTTGTTGAGGTTACTATTTAAATGTTAAGTTTATTATTTAGTTGTTAAGGTTAATACTTGCTTAGTTGTTAAGGTCACTACTTAGTTGTTATTGTTAATAATTACTAGTCATACATATACAGGCATGAAACCATGGTTAAAGCTACAAATCTAGGAAGCTGCATTCCCATTAGTGAACTTGATGGCAGGTTTAGGCATTTTTCATAAGTTATAAAGCTTACATTCAAGGGTTCGTTGCTGCATGTAGATCTTTTTTATTCTTAGATGGGACATTTCTTAAAGATCACTACAAGTATATATTACTAAATGCCACGGGATATGAAAGGAACCAATGAATATTTTAGGTTACTTATTGCATATGTGACCGGAAAAATGAGAAATTGGAAGTGGTTTTTACAAAGAGTGTTGTCCATACTTCATGGTGGGAAAATTCTTTACAATCCCCACATCAATGATTATAATTTCTGATGCCAATAAGGGTATTAGCTTAGTGATTTAAGAATTCTTTTCAAATGCACTACATTCTAAGGTTGTCCTCCATCTAGTAGAGAATTTCAAAAAAAAAAAAAACAATAGACTTGGGACATAAAACAAATAACACTTAAATATTAGGTGACTTGTTGCAATCCGCATCTTATAAATTCAGTAATCTCCAAATGGGATGATTAAATAAAAGAATTGTATTTGATAGATCATAAGACTTATGTTACTGCAATGAACTACTTCCCATATAGATGTTCGCGTCGGAAATCAGTTTTATTGCTTTCGAATCCATTACAACTTTAGGCGTTACAATGATTCAAAATAAAAGAAAAATTAAGTCTTTTTATAAGACTTTCCTTACAATGAAAAGAAACAGAAATGTTTTCTGAGAACACACGCATAGATCGTTTATCGGTCTTCTGCTTACGCGAAATCTTTACCGGTGCCGGGGTTTATCCGTGCACCACCAAATGATCAAATCCAAAAAATGGTTTTGTTGCCTCGCAAAGGAGACAAGAAACTAAAGCAAATATCTCAGCAAGGTGAGATACCCACTCTTTTCGAGAATCACAGCAAGGTGTGATTTCGAGGGAAGTGGATGAACTGGATGCAGATATCTCAAACTATTCCTCTTTATGCTGAATAAGTCACTGAGATCTCCTTCTCCTCTCTAAAAATTCTTGCTTCTTCACTCTCCCAACCAACAGGTCTTTGCCAAGGCTCGAAAATTTTGGATCTGTACAAATGAAGGCCCTAGAGCTATATTTATAGGCTTCAGAAGCAGTGTTTTTGGATAAGAACGAACCATTTGATCTTATCCTCAATTATAACCACTTAACCACGTTTATAGATAACCTCAAATCAGTTGGGGAGGCTCTGGATCAGAATTAGGGTAGTTCTAGATAGTGCGAGGTAGTTCTGCACAATTTGGGATAGTTCTGGATAGTCCAGAGCAATTCTGGACAGTCAGTGGTAGTTTTGGACAGTCCGAGGTAGTTTTAGGCAGTCCGGAGCAGTTCTGGAAAGTTCACGGTAGTTCTGGATAGTACGGGGAATTTTTGGATAGTCCGGGGCATTTCTGGATAGTTCGCGACAATTCTGGATAGTTCAAGGCATTTCTGGACAGTCCTGAATAGTTCTGGACAGTTCGGGCTAGTTCTGGACAGTTCGGGCCGGGCCTGGACTGTCTCGGCCAAGGCCGAGATGTTATTTTCCCCTTTTTGACTGTTTTCAGTATAATTCCTCGGTCTGATCTCGGAATGACGTGATTCAAAATGCATCGGAAAGCCGAAGAAGATATCTACAACCTCCCATGGGTGAATCATATATGGAACGGACAAGACACGAGTGGCGCTTCGCCTTTCATGAGTGAAATGTGATTCCAGATTGGATCATTTCTTCGCTATTCTGTCGTCCCGTTGACTCGTACATTTCATTGACTCACTTCATTTTCTTGTCAAGTTAGATAATCCTCTTTGATTTGGATAATAATATTTATCGTCTTTTCTCCATCTTGAGCTGCGTGCGGGAACCCATAGGTAATTTTTGACGCCTACAGATACCCCCTCCAAAGTATTTTAGTCTTGTTTCTTTTATAGAAGAGCCTGGAATACTTTAGGTGTGATAGGCCCAACCTTCAGTCTGTGTAAAAGTACCTTCAATTGGCTTAAGTTTTTGTCTTCTTCAATTATCAATCTATTCAGTATTTTGTCGAATAGCTAAAATTCTTTCGGTGTTTCATTTATCGTCTGACTGTTGTTGAAGTCTTGAATTGAAATTTGTGTGTTGATCTTTAATTTTAGCTCATGTCATCGAGTCAACGTTGAACTGATTATCTTCGTTGGAGGTTCATATCTGAATTATGATTAACTCCCTGGGATCATCCTTTATTCTGGAATTGATCTGAGCCTTGTTTTGACTAAAATTTGTCGACGCATTGACCTTCATCACAATGCGTTGACCAGCATTGACTTTCATCGTAACACGTTGACAAACGTTGACCTTCATCGTAACGCGTTGACCGACGTTGACTTTCATCATAACGCATTGACCGACATTGACTTACGGCTACGTGTTGATCGACGTTGACTGTTGGCTACGCGTTGACCAGTGTTGACTTTCATCACAACGCGTTAATTGGCGTTGCCTTTCATCATAACGCGTTGACCGGCATTGACTTTTATCACAACGCGTCGATTGGCATTGATCTTTGGCCACGCTTCGACCGGCATAAATACAGTTTATACTCATACGTCAACTGGAGTCTACACAGTTTAGGCTCTTAAGGTGTTGGAGCGAGCAGGACCAGTTTATACTCATATACTCCTGGGAGTTCGAGTCATGAGACCGACTGGTGAAGTTAGTGCGTCAGTGACTTTTGTACCTTATTACGATTACTCATTCTGTTTATATTAAATAACCATAACACTTATAGGATTTTTGGTAAACCCTCAGCCATAAATGGGTTTAACGAGCCTTTACCGACTATCCTTTAAGTCGAGCTAGCATAATGATTGCTTAAGTCCGTTCCGCAGGTGACGTTATGCTAAAAGAATGAACTCTCTTAGACTTGATGCTATGATATTGAATATATAGTCTTTGTCATTTTCATGACAACAGACCACCCGGCAATACGTGTTAGGTGTAGACTTATCTCTAATTAAGGATCGAGATAATATCCCCTAGTCATGGATTCTAGTATCTTTTTTACGGCAAAAGACTAACCGGTAACTCGTGGTAGGCGCAGACTTATCTTTATTTAGGGATTGAGATAAAGTCCCACATGCATGAAAGATATGGATTTTGGTGTTACGATGTCGAATACGTAGACTTGGTCATTTTCGCGGGAACGTACCACCTAGCAACATGTGTAAGATACAAGCTTATCTCTGTTTAGGGGTCGAGATAAATTCCCCCAGGCATGAACCCTGGTGTCTTTTTCACGGTGAAAGATTAACCGACAATGCGTGTTAGGCGTATGCTTATCTCTATTTAGGGATCGAGATAAAGTCCCCATGCATAAAAAGCATGGATTTTATGTTAAGAGATTGTGTCTTTTCTTAGGGCAAAGACGAACCCGATGCTGGAGAGGAAGAATTCTATATTCTATCTCTTGTTGCAAGAAAAACTCAAAGTGGGATCTCCACTCTAAGAATCAAAAATATTTAGATAACCCTAACTGTTTAAAGGTTTGATTATCAAATCTAAAGGAGGATTTCTTGTTTATTGAGCTGAAATTCCGACCTTGGCCCTAACTGTTTAAAGGTTTGACCAGAGGAGAGATTGAGACGATCCTAATTGTTTAAAAGTTTGACCGCCCGATATGGTGGAGGACTTTCATTTATCGAAGGGAACTCCGGTTTTGGTCTTAACTGTTTAAAGGTTTGACCGAACGAGATTTAGAATGATTCTAACTATTTAAAGGTTTAATCATCCAAATTGAAAGTGGATCTCTCGTTCATGGAATGAATCGAGAGGGGACTTTGGCTTTGGTCCTAACTATTTAAAGGTTTGACCAATATATGATTAGAACGACCCTAACTGTTTAAAGGTTTGACCAAGATAGGATTGGAACGACCCTAACAGTTTAAAGGTTTGATCATTCAATTTGAAAGTGAACCTCTCATTCATGGAAGGAATCGAGAGGGGATTTTGGTTGTGGTCTTAACTGTTTAAAGGTTTGACCGAATAAGAGTTGGAACGACTCTAACTATTTAAAGATTTGACCAAGTGAGAGTGCTAATTTGTACAAATCACTATGTCAATACAGTGAGAGTTTCTGGTGTGAAGTTGTAAGGAATTTAACACAAGGGGGTTTGAAACTTTCAGTACTGTGTCCGGACTCTAACAATGAAAGTGTTGAGTGTGCAGACACATCGAGAGTTTGAGTGGATCAAAACAAAAATAATTTTAGTGGACCCACCATGAATTGATTTGATCAGTGAGGGGTTAATCACTCTACGATTAGACCGTGGGGGTCTCATGAGGGAAGATTGACCAGATGAAGTAATTGAATCTTATCTCGACAAAGAGTGCTTGAGAAGTCACAGTGGGAGGGTTTTAATCATCTTGAAAATGATTAAATAGCCAGAGTGGGAGGTTCTTAATAATTATTTATCATGATTAAGAATTTATTGGTTTTGGGTTATCCTTAAGAATATAATGTGTAGTATTCTCTAGGAACTTCCCATCAAAGGTAGGGAACAGTTTAATCTCGTGTACCAGTTGGAGATTTAGGAAACAGTTTATACTCGTATACCTTGTTGGAGTACAAAGGAGGAGCAGTTTATACTCATATACTCTTCGGAGTGTATGGAGAAGCAGTTTATACTTATATACTCATCGGAGTCGATGGAGAAGCAGTTTATACTCATATACTCATCGGAGTCTACACCGTTCTTATTTGGCTTGTTTTGCTGTTATGACGCCGAAGTCAATTAAGGCTTGGATTTTGTTTTTGATGCCAAAGCAAACCTTGGTGGGAAGAAAAACCCTCCTGTGGTACGTACATTAGTTTGGATCCATAATACACTTAGCTCCCTCTTAATCTTTAATAGGTGGTAGCTCAATTTTATCGTTGGCGAGGAGGTGCTTGATGATAGTTGGAACTTCCTCATCCTGGAAGGAGTACTCTTTTTAGAGTCTCAGATCCGGAGTCCTTCTTTGTTTCTGAGGTTTCCACTGTGATGTTTGATTTGCATCGACAGCAGCTTCAGGTGTGTTAACCGTCGACTGGCCTCTCTCTAGCTTCTTTCTTTTGAGGAAGCACTCAACCTGTTCTCCATGCAGTTTTAATTCTTTTCAGGTGGTTGATGGGGCAACCCCCATGACTTAGAGGACATCGAAGAAGAGATTGTGATGTCAGGTCTGGAGTACGAACTCCTGTGTGATCGAATCTCGGCAATTCATCGTCTTATTTTGAAAGCGTTTCACGAAGGTGTTAACTGACTCTTCGTCCTTTTGCTTTTCATCCAGAAGAGCTCTGTTTGACACTTTGGTGCCATCATCGAAGAAGTTGTTGAGGAACGAGCTTTCCATATCGTCCCAGCAATTGATGCTCCCCGGTTTGAGACGTCGATACCAATCGAAGGCCGCCCCATGAAGGGTGCCCACGAATGGCCGAATCATCAGGGGTTCATTCCCGAAGATCACTCCCACGTGGGACTTGAAATAAATTTGGTGCTGAGTGGGTGAACCTTTCCCATCAAATAGCATGAAGTTAATCAGATTGTACTTCGCCGGGTACAGGATTCAATCCCACTCTCTTGGATATAAGCATGGAATGCTCGTTCTTCTTACTTCTTGAGCGAACATTAAGGCATTGACCTTATTCTCTATCTCTTTCATCATCTCGTCATTATCTATATCTTCCTTTGAAGGATGTTGAGGAGAATGAGTTGGACCACCCCCAGCGTTATCATTATCGATGGGACCACCCCCAGCGTCTTTGTTATCGGGAGGGGTATCCATATTAATATTCTCCTCTATTTTCGAATCGCTGTCTACTTGATTAGTAGTGTAGTAACGACTGGATTCACCGTGCTGGTTTGATAACTCTTGGAGTTGTTGGGCATGTAAATCTTTGACCTGTTGCACGGCCATCTCCATTTCGATTTTAAAATCTTCTTTCTATTTAGCCAAGGCTTCTAGCTGGAGCCAAGACATTCGTTGGGCTATTCCTGAATTAACTTTTCTTCCCGGAGAAAAGTCAGGATTAGTGTCACTCGAAGCGAAAACAGACTTTTCTTTGTCAGCCATGTTGCTGGTGAGTTCTGGGAGTTCGTCATCTTTAATGGCCGATCTTCTTTTACGGGAGCATCTTGATTTGGGTTTTGACGCTTCAACGGGAAGCCTTTGAAATACCGAGACATTCTATGGAGCGGTCTTGGGGCATCTACATTCTTATAATACTGTCCTGATTAATCTCTCACAAGGGTAGTGTGAGTCCGATTTTGGGGTACTTCTCTTTCGAGAGTTATTCGTACCCCTAGCCCGATAGTATAACTCATCGGCGTTATGGCTGGAGTAACCTATCGGCTGTTTACTTGAATTTTCAGGTATAACATTGTCATCTGTTGGACACATTTTCTTCTGAATAGGTAACGCTTTGTTGGCGTTCATAGGAGTCACACGTTTGGAATCACACCTTCGTAAGGATGAGATCTTAACGGGCTCTTGGTCTTCAACACACACCCCCAAGCGAGTGGTTACAGGAATCAACTTGTTAGAAGGACGCGTACGACCCCCGGTCTGAATAGTTGCTTCGGAATTGAGGAACGACCCCAAGCATTCCTTGACAGGAGTCTTGCCTCGATTTTCATGTAGAGGATCTAAGCGATCCTTCAATAGAATTTTAAATTTGGAGAGATCCACGCTGCCGTTGGGCTTTAGCGGAGGTGCGGGAGCAAGAGGAACGGGATCAGAAGTTCTCGAAGGCTGGGGAGCAGCCTTAGAGCTGGAATTGAGTGAGAGACACGACTGGTCTCTCTTGTCAGGTAGAGACGCTGTTTTGTCCTTCGGCACCCAAACTTGCTTAGATCTTGGTGGCTTTTTAACCATCTCTTCTTTTTGTAATTCTTGTGTTTTACACACAAGGATCTGGGCATGTGCAAGAAGGGCGCGGCGCCCCTAGATGCGTTCCTCGGGAGTAGAACGGGTTCCTTTGACATGAACCCATTTGTTAGTTGATGGTTGGGAGGAGAACCCCGATGCTTATTATAGCGACGGCTTAGCCACTTAGCGCTTTCTAAACTCTAGATCCGCTTGGTAATGGAATTCGTCCACCTGATCCAAAACCTTGGTGAATTGGCGGGCAAGATGTTGATGGCGCCTTTGACGAGCCCTTTTCGTCAACAATGGTGCGCCTTCGACGGGCAACTCCTTGACCTATGACGAGTTGTCACGAACGTCAAATTCGGCCTTCTTAAGTGCCGGGGAGAAGTCTTTAGTAGCAACTGGGTGAAGATCATCACCCCAAGTCTTCAGATCTGAAGACCAACGAACCCTCTTTAGAGAAGCGGTCTTCCTGCGCTTGTAAGGAGAGGAAGTCTGCAGGAGGAGGAGGAAATGTACTCCTCGAACTTCTACTAGTCGAACTCGTATTTGACCTCTTCGTCCACCAGGATCTTGATCGACGGTTAAGGCACGACAGCCTCGGAAGCAAGGCTGTTGGCTCCCACTGTGGTCGCCAGCGTGTTCGTGTCAAAAATTGGTTTCATTGCTTTCGAATCCATTATAACTTCAGGCATTACAATGATTCAAAATAAAAGATAAATTAAGTCTTTTTATAAAATTTTCCTTACAATGAAAAGAAACAGAAAGATTTCCTGAGAACACACGCAGAGATCGTTTATCAGTCTTCTGCTTACGCGAGATCTTTGTCCGTGCCGGGGTTTATCCGTGGACCACCAAATGATCAGATCCAAAAAACGGTTTCGTTGCCTCGTAAAGGAGACAAGAAACTAAAGTGAATATCTTAGTAAGGTGAGATACCCACTCTTCTCGAGAATCACAGCAAGGTGCGATTTTGAGGGAAGTGGATGAACCAGATGCAGATCTCTCGAATTATTCCTCTTTATGCTAAATAAGTCATCGAGATCTCCTTTTCCTCTCTGAAAATTCATGCTCCTTCACTCTCCCAACCGACAAGGCTTCGCCAATGCTCGAAAATTCTGGATCTGTGCAAATGAAGGCCCTAGGGCTGTTTTTATAGGCTTCAGAAGTCCTGTTTTCGGATAAGAACGAACGATTTGATCTTATTCTCAGTTGTAACCACTTAACCACGTTTATAGATAACCTTTAACTAGTTAGGGAGGCTCAGGATCAAAATCGGGGCAGTTCTGGACAGTCCGGGGTAGTTATGGATAGTTCGGAGCAGTTCTGGATAGCCCGGGGTAGTTCTGGACAGTCCGGAGCATTTCTGGACAGTCCGCGGCATTTCCGAATAGTCCGCGGCATTTCCGGATAGTCCACGATAGTTCCGGACAGTCCAGGGCATTTCCAGACAGTCCGGGCCAGTTCCGGACAGTTCGGGGCATTTTTGGACAGTCCCTAGCATTTCCGGACTGTCTGCATCAGTTCCGGACAGTCTGGATCAGTTCTGGATTGTCCAGGGCAGTTATGGACTGTCCGGGCTGGGCTTGGACTGTCCCGACCAAGGTTGAGATGTCGTTTTCCCCTTTTTGACTGTTTTCGTCATAATTCCTCAGTCCGATCTCAGAATGACATGATTCAAATTGCGTCAGAAAGCCAAAGAAGAGATCTACAACCTCCCATGGGTGAATCATGTATGGAAAGAATGAGACACGAGTGGCGTTTCGCCTTTCGTGAGTGAAATGTGATTCTAGATTGGACCGTTTCTTCACTATTATGCCGTCCTATTGACTCGTACGTTTCGTTGACTCTCTTCATTCGCTTGTCGACGTCAAATAATCCTCTTTGACTCTGATAATAATGTTCATCGTTTTCTCTCCGTCTTAAGCTGCGTGCGGAACCCATAGGCAATTTTTGACGCCTACAGTAGACTGGCAAATGCTTATTCCTTGTAATAAGGTATGTTATTGTTTATTTGAGTTTGTTGTTAAGTTTATTGCTTAATTTTCATATTACTGATTAGATGTTAAGATTAATGATTAGTTGTGACGGTTTCAACTTACTTGTGGAGTTTATATCTTAATTGTGAAGCTTAAAGCTTAGTCGTTATGATTATAGATTATTTGTGAAGTTTACAGATTAATTGTTAAGGTTACATGTCTTTTAAGTTTATAACTTAACTATTTTTTAGGTCAATGAGAACATTTTCATTCACTTATGTAAGAAATGTTTGTACATCAAGAGCTTAGGCATACCTGAGAATACAACCCCCAGCCTGATATCAAGGAAAAAAAGGAGGTAATCTAATATTACAAACTAGACTCACAACTTATCAACCCAATCCTTATAGTTGATAGGAATAGTAGCATTAAGCAAAATCGTGAGCATGTTGGTCTAGATTGCCTTGATGAGGGTCTCAATTGACTTTGGAGGAGTATTATGAAACTGACTATTTCTTTCATGCCAAACTGCAGAGATAACTTAGGCAGGTTAGCTTCTTGTAACAATATTATGCCGAGAAACAATAGACGTAGGAGGGCGGAGAAAGTGATAAGCTGAGGAGATTTTGAATTTACCATTAACCGAAGTTCATTCTTTTCTTTTGACCGCTTAACGCCTAAGCCAGCCCAACCCAACCGACCACCAAAGGGAGCCAAATAATTTGGCTGGGCTGACCCTCAGCTAAAACGTGGACGCGTCTAGTTGTGTTTCACAACGCGCAGCATGCCGCCGACACCGCACAAATTTAAAACTAGGTAACCTCTCGCTGCTCCACTACACCCTTCACGTGTCATTATTCGCGGATCCAGCTGCTACCCCTCACCTCCTCCATACTTCACCCGTTAAACTCCCTCGTCCCCCTATATGAACCCCCAACCCTCTCCCTCTCCATTCCCAAGCAAAACTCAAAACGCAAACGCAAACCAAGAACAAACAAAACAGAAAGAGAGGGCGGGCGGAAATCAAAATCAAAATGGTGGCCGTGTTCAATCGCTCCTTCTCCCTTCCCGGGTCTCCACGTCCGAAACCCGACCCGAAAAAGTCCTACCACGTCCGATCCATCAGTCTCCCCTGTCGCTCCCACCCCCTCATCTCCCAACTCGAGGACGACATCCGATCCGTCACCAACTGGGTCTCATCCGCACCCGTGTCCGCATCCTACCTCTGCGACGGCCTCTCCCGCCTCGACCTCCTCCACACCTCCCTCAACGACCTCCTCAACCTCCCCCAGAGCCAAGACTCCCTCCGCCGCGGATCCGGGTCCGAATGGACCGACCGCATCCTCAATGACTTCCTGCGCCTCGCTGACGCGCACGGATGCTTCAGATCCGAGCTCATTACGATTGCCCAGCAGAAATCTGACGCTCAAGTCGCCATCAGAATTCAAGATAAACTCAATATTTCTTTGTGCACGAGATCGATCAGGAAGAGCGAGAAAGAGCTCGTCAAGATCGCCTCGTCGCTTAAAGAGATCTCTAAATCTCAAGTTGGTTTGAGATTCACCAACGGAGTTGAGGAGGCTGAGCTGGCCGGAGTAATTAGAGAGGTCATTAGTGTGACTGTATCGGCACTGGCAGCTGTTTTCCTGGGGGTTGCAGATGTGGCGTCGACTGCGACGGGTGGAAAAAATTCATCTTGGACGCCGTTAAGGAGATTGTCGACTTCAAAATCGTTTAGGGGTTTGGGAGAAGAGAGCTCGACGGAGAGATTTGAGGTGGCGGAGGAGCGCGTGAGGGGGGTTGAAAGTAAAAGTGAGAGTTTGTTTAGGTGTTTGGTGAACATTAGAGTTTCTCTGTTGAACATCTTAACTTGCTAGGGGGAAAGAAAAAATTTGTATCATACATATATAGAGATTTGAATTTTGTGTATACTTTTGAGAATTACAACAAGGATACATTGATACAGAAAATTTTGTCTAAATTATTGTGATTGCATTTCTTTTCTGTTTGTTTGCGATAATATGGATGGATCAGATGAACCTAGAACTTAGATCGTGAATGAGATTCAGTAAAACTTTATTTCGTATACCAGCCCGAGTTGTATCGGAAAAATAAGAATAACATGTGTACTTATTCAGCATAACGGTCTAACTTCTGGAGTAGGGAAAAAATTAATTCAAATTAGTATAGTAAAAAAGCATTAATTCAAATTAGTAAAATAAGAGCACATGAAGGTATTGGCTTATTCATAAAATTTTGGAGATCTAGACAAAACCTTCCACTTCATGGAGGTTTTGTGAGATTTGTCCTTTTCTAACACTTTAGTACATACGAAAGTATTTTCAATCATCTTCCTTATCAAGAAGCGGTAAACATATTACTACTTTTAGCCATAATCTTTCACTTTTTAATTGATTGTTTTGATTCATTAAAATTTTTAACACTTACCATATCAACCTCGACCTCATTTTTCACTCAAAATAAATCACAACTATCAAGAAAATATAGATGCTTGTATATCAAATATCGTTGTAATTTATACAAATTTAAATATTTCAACTACTAAATAGGGCTATAAAAGTCAAATGATTTTAGCTCATCTATAAAAAGTTATGGAGAGATCGCTACCTTAACTAACTTTTGCTCTTCATAGAATAATTGTGATTCGTTAATTTTAGGTCTTTACCATACCCTCATACACTGCAAGCATATACTCCTATTCAATCAAGATAGATCACAATATAGAGTTCTCTCACTATAAATTTTTTCACCGGAGTGGATTCAAATCCACAAAACCTAAGGTTACCTTAATCCATTGAAATGGGTAACCTTCTACTTAGAAGTGCACGAATCAATTTTCATTTAAAACCTTAACTATCATATGGTTAAACGTTGTTCTTTTCCAAGCAACTTTTTCTTCAATAATTGATGATCATTTGTAGGTTAAACCGACCATAGAAAGCGGCAAAAGCCACATAATTAGTCTATCATTTGCCATAATTTAACGAGCCCCTCTAATCCTTCACCAAACAAACTCTGCTGTTCTCCTGTTGTTTCGTTAACGGTTCTGATTATGGATCGAATAATACCACATATATCACCTAATTTGCTGGCGTTCACATGGCCAATTGCAAACCAACTAAGAAAACTTGAGACTAAGACACATGATGACGCGCATTCAAGTCATGATTAGTTTCTTCACTCATTTGCAAACAATAAAGTCTCCCGACATATTTTAGGCAAATCATGTGTATATATGTCACTAATTATTCAAGGCACGAGTCAGTTGACTTTGGTCAAGAGGTATAATTAGTAGTCTGAGTTTAGATTAGGAGGTCATGAGCAACTTGATGGATGTGCTAAGAACCACTATTTTCGTAAGCTTAATCTGTTGGTTTGCAAAATAACTACGTAGAGCGCGTTAACATAATTCTTGGCATATAAAGACTTTTTTGGCCACGTGCAAAGATTTCTATGTTTGGACTTTATTTGGAAGTACAAAATAATTGGACTAACAAGCATAACTTAATTTCGATTTAAATCTAAACTATTTATGATTAATATTTAACCTACTAAAAATTTATAATTAACGGCAAATTACGGTGGTCCTGATGAGGGTCATGGATCCATATATATATATATATATATATATATATATATATATATATATGGTGTTAGGGGCACACCGCCCCTACCACACACCAACCACACCCTTCTCCATCGCTACAGTAAACCGGGCCCCACATGGGATTTTAAAATTTTTTAAATCCTATGTGGGGCCCGTTTACGTGTAGCGATAAAAGAGGGGTGTGGTTGTGGTGTATTAGGGGCGTGCGCCCTAACATTATTATATTATATATAATATATATATATATATATATATATATATATATATATTTTAAATTGTCAAAATTTCTTTTAATGACTACAACTTCAAATAATATTGTTCTTTGTATGTGTGCTATATCTGCCCTAGCTTTTAAGCCGTAAATATGTGAAGGAAACTAGATCTGAGATCTTCTTATTTACTGAAAAGTGGATATGGATGAATTCATTGTCTATATATACCGCTGCAATATTTTTTATTTTTAAATAGTTATTGTAAAGCATTCAAAAAATATCTTAAAAACAATGCATTACAAAAAATAACATCAAACTCAAAATACATCAACACAAATACAAGTTTAACTTGGACCTTTTATTTATTTTATTATTTTATTTTTATTATTATTTTTTTGGCTAATCATTTTTACTCCAAATATTTACCCATTAGTATTTTTTCGTATTATAAGGGAGAAGACGTTTAACTTCGATATATTTCTTCTCAACTCTGAATAAAGAAAAATAGTAATGGGCCGAAGTAAAAAAAATGAAATGGACGAATGAACCAGTGTTCCCTCGCTATTTGTGGGCTCTAGCCTAATCTAATAATCAACATGAGAAAATTTCTTCATCTGGGTTGCCGAGAATCTAGGTCGTGATGGATGAATTTGTATTGGGCTTACTTAGTACTACAAATCATGGCCAACAATATGACCATTTATTATACGTGCAAGGGATATTGGCCTTTTGTACAATTTCCATTGTCTCGAACATGGTCCTTAGACAAGTCGTCTGCGGGCTATAGTTCAAGGCCTGAAAACGAAATCATTTTTATTTTTAGAGAAAAATGTATCAAGGCCCCAAAAAAATAAAATGGTTGCGACCAGGCCCTCCGTATTATTTTGATGTGACAAAGCCCCCAATACATAAAATAATTATGTTTTAGCCCCTATTTACCTTTCCAACACAGCATAGAGAGAAACTGTTTACCAAAACCCTAAAATGCTCCTAACCCGTTCTCCCCAAAACTCCAAAACTTGTCTGCCCTCTCTCTCTCTCTCTCTCTCTCTCTCTCTCTCTCTCTCTCTCTCTCTCACCCCCCCCTCTCTCTCTCTCTCTCTCTCTCTCTCTCTCTCTCTCTCTCTCTCTCTCACGCTCAAACCTCCGTCATCTCGAGAACCCAAATTCGAAACCCAAGTTTTCACTCAAACGCCCAGTAAATCCATAAAAAACGGTTAAAAAGTTTAATAAAAATAGCCGAGAGCCCTAATGTGGAGAAGGTGAAGGAGACAATACCCAAATGGAAGGGGTTTGTCACCACCGCTGCTCGGCGTGGTTGGTGAAGGAGGATGCGCCAAAATCAGCCGTCTCTGTCTCCGCCTCTGCCTTCATATCCCCCGTTGGTGGTCCTCCTTCGACATCCTCTGAGGATGAGGAAAGTAACGAGATGACGGTGACCCTATTGATCAAGAAAAGTGGATCAGAAGTTCGAGACCACAATAGGAGACGCTCGCCAGAGGATGTGCCCATCTCTAAGAAGAAATAAGCTCCCAATAAATTGAGTGATTTTGAATTTAATTAATTTTTGTTATAAGTAATTTGTAAAATTATGGTGTTGGATGTTAGCTGAAAATATGAGCGGGAAAAAAGAAAGACATTTAACAGTTTATTTGTTTGAAATGCAAATGAGATTTATAAGTTCTGTTTATGAAAAAATGATGGTGAGATGGTTATTGTAATGTAGAATTAGTTTCTTTATTTGGGAATATGATCTCAACAATATCAAGTATAATCGTTTTGAAGAAATGCATGTCAATAATTCTCATATGTTGTTAGCTATTAGCAATGTATGTCAATAATTCTCAAATATTGACTTTTACTAAGTTAATGCCTTAATTGTTAACTATTTTTAATTCATGTTAATAGTAATCATTTGTTGCTAGGCTAAGGTCATGACTATTATAGTTTAATATTCAATTTATTGATAATAAAAATGGATAAAACAGGGGCCTTATTTGTAGAATTTTTGTCCTAATCATGTTAACTTATTATGTATGAAGTGTAAACCTGTTGTATGACATATAGAATCATTGTTTGGAATTTAGTTCATTGTGTTTTATTATCATGTAATATATATTGAGAAGTATAATCATAGCATATGAATTACAATATATAATCACATCCAACAAGTATGAAAAGTATGTGAATATTTGCAATTGGATTTGTCATATATTATATATCGAGAAGTATAGCTTGTACATCAATTTTTTTTAAGTGATAGCATTACATGAAAAAGGTAAATAAACAATTTTTACTTTTAGACATACATGTTTCATCATTAGATATTAAAGTTCATAAATGAATGTTAACTTGTACGAACAGATGTTAAGTTTTGTTGAGTGTTGTTAACATTTATCTGTAAGTGTTAACTATCATAAAAGGTTATTATGTTTTAACCTTTAATGTTAATATTTGCCACTGATGTTAATAAGTATAATGGATATTAAGAAATTGAATGATTTGTTAAGAGTAAATATTTGTTTATTTAGGAAAATTGATGTTGTAGGTGATATCAGGCCTACGACATGTTTTGGATCGTACTATGCTTTCATGAAAAATCTTCAACAAAGAATGAAGAAGTGGCACTGGGATGCCTACAAGGGAAGTAACTTCGAACATTACGTCTTGTTCGGACCTCCAGCACATGATCGACCAACACTAGAGCTTGTGCTAAGTCATTACGTTGGCGAAAAGGATGAGTTCTCGTTCCCCGATTCGAAAATCTGGTTGATGTTTTCAATCAAATTTGATGAGGAATGGGTTCAAAATCACACGGGATTCCCTATTGATGGGGAGTTGATTTATGGAAATAGAGAATCGCACAACCGGCTGTGGAGAGAGTACTTTGAAGAGAAGAAAGAAATGCTAAAGGCCAATGCAAAGGCAAAGGCAAAGGACAAAGATAAAGAAGAAGTTGGTAGCATGTGGAGATATGTTGAAGAGTTGCTGGACACACTTGTTGAGTCAACATCAAAGAAGGATATTAAGGATTTTGTGCTGCTTCAGATTTTGTACCAGTGTGCAATGATTTGGTGCCCTAACAACTCACAAGGTATCCCAAGACAATTGTTTCAATATGTGGATAGTATTAAGAGAGTAAAAAATGTTTCGTGGGGTAAATTTATTTTTGACAAGATGAAGAGAGACATTCAAATTGTTGTGGAAGGAATGAAAATGCCAGGGGTTACATACGTACCTGGATGCATACCACCATTCCTGTAAGTTGCATGTTCATATGGTTTGCTTTTTGTTTTAGTTATTAGCAGTTTTGATAACTATGATAAAATTTAACATGCATCAGAAAACATGTACAAGATTGAAAGTTAATAGAATATTGTAAAACTTAACATGTTAACATAAAACTTGATATATGAAAACGAAAGGTAATATTAAATTGTGATAGTTAACATGTACACCTGAATGTTAACATATAATAGTGAAAGTTAACCTCTAAGTGTGAAAGTTAGCTATTTAGATTGATGTTGAACAAAGAGTTATGAAAGTTAGAAAGAAAAATTATGACAAATATTTGTTGCTTCTACTCAATCTTTTTCATGTTATCTATAGTTCTACTAGTTTATAAAAGCTTAAAATTTCATTAATTCTATTTTGACAGTTATGGTACTATGAGATGACAGACATTCAAAAACCAGTCCTTAACTTGAGATGGAAGCCTCCATTGACTAATTGGGTAAGGGTTTGAGGGACGGTTGGCTCTTTGAGGAGAGATACAATTGTATCCAAGGCAAGGAAAGCAAGCATTAAAATCGTCAATAAACCAATTTCTCCCAGCATCCCACAGAGTGAGAAATACTCTCAAAGGGAGCCTAGTTGGAAGAAGAATGACATCTCTCGTCGTGGGAAAAAAGAATCCCCCTCATCTCCGACAAAAGTAAATCTATGGAGCAATCACTACCGAAGAAGGTTACTCAGCTGAAGAAGAAGGAGAAGCAAGAAAAGGTTAAGGGTGAGAAGCCAGAGAAGGTGAAGGATAAATCTAAGAGCTCATCAATAGGCTACGTACTCATCAATTATTCTTTACACATTCTTGCATATTTATATTGAACAAAATTGTATAACTTTATCATTATTACATTTTAATTTGCATTGTTTCATGTTAACTTTCGTTTTGCATGTTAGTGTACATTGTTTCATGTTGTATTAGTGTTAAATGTTAATGTTCAGCAGAACATGTGAATTCTCAGCGTAACATGATAACTTTTATCCTTACATGTTATCATTCATGCTTTCATATTATTTCTTATATTTACATGTTAACTTTTGTCTGTACATGTTACTTTTCAGCTTAACATGTTAACTTTCATTCTTACATGTTTGCATTTCAAATTTTGTTGATTTTCATAACTATTATCCTTTTTTCATAACTATTATCCTTAATTTTTTTCATTGTTTATATAACTGTAATCGGTATATGTTTTTTTTAGATTTTCTCCCGGCATATATGTTTTTTTTAGATTTTCATTGTTTATATATAACGTCCTCACTCATACTAGGAATTCCTAGCGGACTCTATACATGATTCCTAGAAAACTCTATCCTACCTCCAAAATATGACACAGGGATGATCCTAAGGATATCGAAACTAGAGCTCTGATACCAATTGTGACGCCTCAGGGTTCACACAAGGCTGTAGTCTAAGGTGGTTCCCAGAATGTTAAACCTGCCATGTACCAACACTGTACAATAAAATGTTTCACCATCACAGTTACTATCTCTATAGTGGAATCAACAAATAGGTGAAGGTACAAATAGGAAATAATAATGAAATAGAACAATGAAATAGAGTAATCAAAGGAGAAGTGTACAGATAACCAACATCATCAGGGCCCAACTAAAAATAAATAAAATATCTCTAAAAATAAAATAAATATAGTTTGTCTCATCACGGCCTATACTTTTGATGATGATTTGTCAAACAATTTATCGCTAATCTATTCTCTAGATTTTGTTGTTTTGTTTTTCTCTTTACAGGTAATTCAACACACGATAATCAAGCGTTAAAGATTCAAGTTCATGTGTGTTCATTCACCTAGGTATAAGTTTAGTTTGCCTCCATATATCGTATGTTTATATGTAAGCTCAATATATGTACACTTAACACAATTTTGACGTTTTCTATCATATAAACGATTTTTCATTAAACTTTGTTATAATAGTTTTTATTTCATGTTTACAGCTCATTCACACTTCTTTATACATATATAATATATGCATGTTACATATATACGTTTTAACAAATCATATCTCAATTTTTATGTTCACGAAAATACAGGTTTTCTGAACACTTTTTAAAAATAGGGAGTTTTCACAAACAAAAATTGATTTTTCAAAAATTCCTTTTCAAACATGTTTAATGACGGTCGACCGTGAATCCATCAGAGACTTTTGCGGTCGACCGTCGCGGTCGACCGCCAGCCTTTAATTCCTATGCTCAGCCTTTTTGTGCCTCGCGGTCGACTGCGAGATTTCCACCGTCGACCGCCGATCTCATAATTGCTTTCCAATGGCTATTTTCTGATTTGATTTTCTGGGGCTGTTTTGGTCTTTTCAAGTTTGTTTTGACTGATATTTTGAGTGGGTATAAATACCCCATTGCTGCTATCTTTCAAACAACCAAGTTTTTGTTTTAGTGAAGTTTTAACAAAAATCTTAAGTGTGTTTAAAGAGCTGTTTAAGCTGTTTCTGATCATCTGCTTTAAAAGAAGTTGGCTACAACAAGAAGAGGCTTTCCTCTACTGTTCTTCTTGTTTATTGAGAAGTTTTCCTAACTCATCCTTTCATATAGCTTATAATTTCATTTTCATATCTTAGCTATATTTTTTGAGTTACATATTTTTTCATTCACTGTTATCACACACACAATATTGAGCTTAATATCTTCATACTATATAGTGTGGGTTGTGGGGTGTGATTTAGTGAGTGTGAGCTTCATTTGCATTCTCATTTGTTATTGAGAACAAACCATTGTATTTAATCTTTATTTGTGAGTATCACTTGTAATACACTTGTACACCGAGAGAAGTGTGAGGTGAGAGACGGGGTCGAATCCAATAGGAGTGGCGTCGGTTGACGAACCTAGGTAGAGGTTGCATCCAAGCAATTGAGGAGGAGGACACGGGCTAGGTTCCTACATTTAGTGTGTGAAGTGTGATTGTATAGTGTGAGAGTTTTCGGTAAGATTGTAAACTGAGTGTGTAGAAGTTCTGGCTTCCAAACCGGATTATGATAGTGGAGATCTCCTCGAGGTGAGGAGCGGGGACGTAGGTCGTGGTGACCGAACCTCGTAAACATATCGTTTGTTTATGTTTTGCTTAGCGTACTTTTTATTTGTGCTTATTCATATCTTTCTTGCTCATATCAATCTTATATCATTTGTGCAAGAACAAATTAATCAATATTATTTTTAATTGGCATTTAATCGGATTAGATTAGCATAAGACCCTAATCACCTCCCCCTCTAGGGTCTAACAATTGGTATCAGAGCTTGGTGCTCTTTGATTTAAGGACTAATCACCTTGAGTTAAAGATCCAAGTTATCGTTTTTGTGCTAATCTAGTGTTGATTGCTTTTTGCTTCTTGCATATAATCATTATGGATATGTATGATGCATCTAATCTAGGTTATGCTATTAATGTTGCCCCTCGTTTGGATATATTCCCCTATGCTCAATGGCGTGTTAGATTCAAACTTTTTGTTCAATCTAAACGATTTGATTTATGGAAAATTATTGAGGATGCTTACATTGCTTCAACTTTGGAAAAATCCAAATGGAGTGAAAATGATAAAAGATTGTTTAATATGAACAAACTTTTGTTAGAATATTTACGTAACGCTTTTCACTCTTCATTTTCTAACAAATTTGCTAATTTTGATAGTGCTTACGCCTTATGAAAATTTATTGAAGCACATGAAGGAGACTTGGAGGCCATTCAACAAGCGTTGGAAAATCCCGCTTTGAGTTCTAAAGAAGCCTCATCTCCATGTACAATACCACTAGGTGATAACCCTAGTGAGGTATGCGAGCTTGATAACGATGATATTATTACTTTTGATGAGCTTGCTCTTGAGTTTGAAAAATTACACAATTGCTATATTGATGTAAAGAGTAAGTATGTAAATATGAAATCCACTCATGAAACACTAGCCACTAAGTTTAATTTTATTGTAAATGAAAATACAATTCTTAAAGAATGCAATGAAAATTTGAGAATTGAATGCTTCATGAAAAACGTGATGTCATGTTAGAAGTAGATAAGTTGAAATCTATGATGAAAAATCTTATTTATCCTACTTCTAGTAGCAATGCTTGTATGCACAATGATGAGTTGAATCAAATGAGAAAACATATATCTACCTTAGATTCAACACTAAACACTTGTATTGCTAATAATATAAAGCTTATGGACTTTTGTGCATTATACAATGTTAATTCTTCTAAGAAACCTATTCACTATGCACACATGTATGACAAAATTCACAAATGTTCTATTTGCGGTCTTAAAGGCCATTTAGCCTAATTTTGTCATAATGCACAAAAAATTGACAAGCCTATTCATGTTTGTGCAACCCATCAAGCTTCTTCATCACACACACATGTACACACATATAGTGTAAATCATAAACATGCTCATGTGTATAAATATGATTATTGTGGTCGTTTTGGTCATTTGGCCATGTTTTGTTTCGATTTGAAAAAAATTCTCGTTTGCAAAATAATTACAAAGAAAAATCTATTTTTGCAAATAAACCATATGCATTTTATTTCGGTCAACGCAAACCATTCAAACCTCTACATTGCACAAATTGCAATCGTATGGGTCATGTTTACGATTTTTGTTTTGATCGTATCGGTGCATAAAATACGCCCAAAAGGGTTCATAACCCTAGGGCCTTGAATTTACATGATCGGGGTCATGTCTCAAATTTTAGTGGTACCAAAATGATTTGGGTACCAAAATGAGTTTTGAAACTATCGTTGTGATTTTTTTTGTTTTATAGTTGTTTTTGAATTTTAATGATGATTTAGTTTTTATTAAGCTAAAATAAAATAATTTCATGATTTAAATAGCTAAGAACTTCTTATATATTCTTATATATAAATAATAAACATAAAAAAAAAATTTAGTCAAGTCCAAATTGCATATTTCTTAAAATCTAGTTTTTAAAATTACCTATGCTTTTATTTTTCTCGCGGTCGACCGCCACGGTCGACCGTCAAAGTTTTTGAAAGTTGTTACGGTCGACCGCCGCAGTCGACCGCAAGAATTTTTTCTGCGTCGATTTTGTTTTGACTTCGGGTTTCGGTTAATTTATGGATACTGTTCTTAACCCGAATGAATCACCACCGTTGATTTCATCCTTGAACCGATCCAAGCCATTCCTTCCTCTCCTCTTATGATCCGACCCTCTTCTTCTTCCTCATTCGAAAATTTTCCCCAAATCTGGCAGTTCTTCCCTCGGTCGCCCGTAGCTCGTCTTCGGTCGACCGCGACCATCCTTTCATCAAATTTCGTGTTGGAAATTTGCTGGGTAATCTCTCATCTTTTAATTTCTTTTCTTGCTCTAGAGTTTCAACATTTCAATTCTAGGGTTTTGGTTTAGGGTTTGTTCATTTGTACTTATTGTGCTCTATTTTCATTTCTAGGGTTTTAAATTTCTATCTAATTTCATTCAAACCCTAATTGATCATATCTGTCATAATGCCTCCTAAGAAAAGATCTAAGCCTGAGTCTGGTTCCTCATCTTCCATTGCCTCTCACTATGAGGATTATCTTCTGTTCAAACCCCTTATTAAGAAATATAGGGAACTGTGTAAACTGAAAGTCCTGCCTACTCGATATATCAAATATGAGGAACTAGCCATGTATGATATTCATGATATTCTGTATGTTGTTGGTTTGCATAAGCTGCTAGTCGTGGAACGTAAAGTTCCTTATTACCCATTCCTTGTCTATTTATTTTATGCAAACCTGTCTGTCACCACTTCTGCCGATAGTATTCAAACCATCTCCACATCTGTTAAGAACATTCAGATCTCTTTTTCTGCCGACGAACTTGCAGGAATCCTGAAGATTCCAACAAGTGACGTTGATCTTATGTCTATCGATCACACCGATCAGGCTGTGAACGATATCTTGTTTATGCCCGGTTGCACCTATCCTATGAACAACAAATCACTCAATCCCACTATTAAAATCATAGCTCGTATTGTTGTTCATAATCTCATTCCCAAAACCGGTGGCTTTGATCATTTTGCCCCTGATAAGGTTAATGCTGTTTATGCCATATTTGCCAAAATAAAAATGAATTGGGCAAATGTTTTTCTTAAGAACATGGCATGCAAGCATTACAAATTTCTTTCTTTTGGAAGCTTCATCACCCTCATTCTTCAACACTTCGGTGTTGCTCTAACCAATGAACCCAAAGTTGATCCGAGTAAGGAATACTTTGATAGAGTCTCTCTCTCCCGTATACAACTTTCTGACTCCTTATCTGATCTTGCTAAGCCATCAACTTCCCATTCTCGGTCTAGAGCTTCCACCTCCTCCACTTCTGATATCTGTGCCCGATTGGATCGTCTTGAGACTCAGGTCTCATCTATTCAGAAGGACGTTAGGACTATTCTATCTTATCAGCGTCAGTCTCTTAGGATTCCAGATCCCTCTTCTAGCTCTGACTCTGATTCAGGTAAGGGTTCTGAAGGAGGATCTGCTTCTTGTAGGATCTGAAATAGATATACTAGAACACTAGAAGAGGGGTGAATAGTGTTCTTTTAAAATATATGCAAAGTAGATTATAAATTGCAAAGAAAAATGGCAATCTCAGAAATTCACAATCACAAACACAAAGTTTTATACTGGTTCCACCAACCCGGTGTACATCCAGTCCCCAAGCAAATCCCGCTTGAGATTTCCACTATGATTTTGAAACCTTACAAAATCAAAAGCAAACCTGACCAATTTGCAAGACCATGCAAATTGCAACACCAATTGACAAGACCATGCCAATTGCCACCCAATCTCTAAACCAAGAGATCAACCCTCTCAAACCCGAGAGAAATCCTTTTTGAAGCAAGAACACAATTGATCCTATAAGCCTTGAATGTGTAGTGAAGTGCTGCAGTGGCTTAGGATTCTTTTAACTCTCTGAATATTGTCTATACAATCTCTAAGAATGATTGAAACCAAGGCAATATCAGAAACTCTCTTTTTCTAAACACTTAGCATGAAAATCTGGAAAATTAGAGAGTGAATATGCACAAAATGTTTGATCTTGCAAGTGTAAAACTTGGTTGTTGTTTTCTGATGTTTAAACCTATTTATAGCCTCTGAAATGACATAATTTTAAACCCAATTAACGTCCACAAAACGGCTATAAACAGTCACTTATTTTAAACCTAAAATATGGAAAAACTGCATCTGTAGTCGACTACAAGTCATAGTAGTCGACTACACTGAGTCTAAATAGACTCTATGAAGTCAGAAAATTGCTCAGTAGTCGACTACAAGGCATAGTAGTCGACTACACTGTAAACTCAGATTCTGGAATTTTTCTGTTTAGTATTTTGACTATAACGTTCTCATCCGATATCGGAATGAGGTGATTTAAGATTTGTTGGAAAGCTCTTGAAGAGACTTACAACTTTGGTCTTTTGAGTTTTTCCAGATTCTAATTTCTAAGGGGTGTAAATGAAATGTTTTAAGACTCACTTAATATCTATAAACTCTAATGGCTAACATAGGGGATTTCTATTGTTAACCAACACACTAAGCATGTGTTAGTGTGTTCTAACACTATGTGTGTGCATGTGTGTGAGTGATCAAGGCTTGTACAAATTTCTAAGCAAAGAAAATATAAAATTACATTTTGACAATAAAGTATATCTTCTTCTTTGCTTCATTTTGCCTTGAACTCATCTATGTCTTGAGTATCTCTTTGAATATAATTGTTGATATAGCTCTGATACTGCAAAACAAATGTTAGCACATAATACACACAACATATAATATTTGTTGTCATCAAAACAAACTAATCTTGGGGTCAAGATTCCTAACATTCTCCCCCTTTTTGATGATAACAAATAATTTATGCATCATATTAAAACTTAAAACATATAATACTTACTCCCCCTACATATATGCAAAGTTTTTAACATACATAATAATACTTACTCCCCCTTTGTTATCAACAAAAAGAGGAATTTAAGCATAACATAATTTCGTCAACATGAGCTAACACTTCAAACAAATCATCCATGTTATGAACATAGTCCATAACTTCACCCATCCATATTGGTAGGCAAAGACTTGAATGTAGGGTCAAGATTAGATTTTAGATGAATGGTTAGGATTGGTGCAGTTAAAAATGAATGGTTGAGATGATTTTTACTTAAGTGAAACGGGTATGGTTATTGGATTTTGGGTTTAAAACATAAAATATCCACTTGTCTTAAAAACTGAAGGTTCAGAATTAGTAGTCGACTAATAGTCAAAATAGTCGACTACACTGTAAATGACAGAAAGTTAAGTTTTAGTTTTTAACTCAGAGTAGTCGACCAATATGTAAAGTAGTCGACTACACTGTAATCAACAGAAAGTTTATTTTTAAAATTTTACATTGAGTAGTCGACTATAAAGGTAAGTAGTCGACTATAAAGTAATTTTTTAGAAAAATTGTTTGTAAGACTTGTGCATGTAGTCGACTATAAGTCAAATTAGTCGACTACTTAAGGTTTAAATTTATGTATTTTAGTTTTAAAAATTAATTTAAATCTTCAATTGAACATATACCTAATCCCCTTCTTAATTTAATATAAATTTCTTCTTTTAGGGGTTTTGTTAATATATCTGCAATTTGTTTTTCTGTAGGAATAAATTCTAATGATATGTCACCTTTAAGAACATGATCACGTAAAAAATGATGTCTAATATCAATGTGTTTTGTACGTGAGTGTTGAATAGGATTTTTAGATAAATTAATTGCACTAGAATTATCACACATAATAGATGATATGGGACAATTTATGCCATAATCAGTTAAAGTTTGTTTCATCCATAATATTTGTGCACATGCAAGACTTGCAGCAATATATTCAGCTTCAGTTGTTGATAATGATACTGAATTTTGTTTCTTACTAAACCAAGATACAAGTGAATGTCCTAAGAAATGACATGTTCCACTTGTACTTTTTCTATCAGATTTACATCCGGCAAAATCAGCATCACTATATGATATTAAATCAAAAGAACTATGTTTTGGATAAAATAAACCATAATTTGTAGTATCTTTAATATATCTAAATATTCTTTTTACTGCTTTAAGATGTGAAACTTTAGGATTTGATTGAAATCTTGCACATAAACATACACTAAACATAATATCAGGTCTACTAGCAGTAATGTAAAGAAGTGATCCAATCATACCTCGATAGAGCTTTTGATCAACATTCTTACCATTTTCATCTTTGTCAAGAGATGTTGTAGTGCTCATAGGTGTTGGTTTGCTTGTTGAATTTTCCAATCCGAATCTTTTAAGTAAATCTTTTGCGTACTTGCTTTGATTGATGAAAATTCCTTCTTTCAATTGTTTAATTTGAAGTCCAAGAAAGAAATTTAGTTCACCCATGTGACTCATTTCAAATTCATCCTGCATATTCTTAGCAAATTCTTGACAAAGATTATTGTTAGTAGAACCAAAAATAATATCATCTACATATATTTGAATTAGTAAAATATCTTTATTTATTTTCTTAATAAACAATGTTGAATCAACTTTTCCAATATCAAAACCTGAAGTTAAAAGAAATTTCTTTAATCTATCATACCATGCACGAGGTGCTTGTTTAAGACCATATAATGCTTTCTTAAGTTTAAAAACATGATTTGGAAAACTTTCATGTTCAAAACCTGGAGGTTGTTCTACAAAAACTTCTTCATTTATAAAACCATTTAAAAAAGCACTTTTAACATCCATTTGAAATAATTTAAAATTCATAAAACATGCAAATGCAAGTAAAATCCTAATTGATTCTAATCGTGCAACTGGTGCATAAGTTTCATCATAATCAATTCCTTCTTCTTGATTATAACCTTGAGCAACTAATCTAGCTTTGTTTCTAACAACTTGACCAAATTCATCTAATTTGTTTCTAAAAATCCATTTTGTTCCAATAATGGATTTATTTTGAGGTCTAGGTATAAGATCCCAAACATTATTTCTAGTAAATTGATTAAGTTCATCTTGCATAGCAATTATCCATGAATCATCAAGAAGTGCTTCTTTTATATTTTTAGGTTCAATAGTTGAAATAAAAGCATTATGAGCAATCAAATTAAAATGTGATCTAGTAGTTACTTTGTCAGATATATTTCCTATAACTAAATCATGTGGATGATTTTTAACTTCTACAAAATCTTTAGGTAAATCATTTTGTAGATTATCATCTTTTGTAACATCTATCATAGGAGTGTCTTGTATGGTATCAATTACATCATCATCATTATTTAGTATATTAGGTATTTTTGAAAAATTTTCATCAAAGGAAACATGTAAAGATTCTTCAATAACTTGTGTTCTTTTGTTATAAATTCTATATGCTTTACTGTGATTAGAATATCCAACAAAAATTCCTTCATCGGATTTTGAATCGAATTTATCTAAGTTATCCTTTGTGTTTAAGATAAAACATTTACAACCAAAAACTTTAAAGTAAGATACTTTAGGAATTTTGTTATAAAATAATTCATATGAGGTTTTCTTTAAAATAGGTCGTAATAAAACTCTATTTAATACATAACAAGCTGTTGATACGGCTTCTGCCCAAAAATATTTAGGTAAATTACTATCACACAACATGGTATATCACACACTTTCTCTTTTCCTCGTGCTGCTCCACAAAATGGAGTTGTAGATACTCAAGACATAGATGAGTTCAAGGCAAAATGAAGCAAAGAAGAATATATACTTTATTGTCAAAATGTAATTTTATATTTTCTTTGCTTAGAAATTTGTACAAGCCTTGATCACTCACACACATGCATATACATAGTGTTAGAACACACTAACACATGCTTAGTGTGTTGGTTAACAATAGAAATCCCCTATGTTAGCCATTAGAGTTTATAGATATTAAGTGAGTCTTAAAACATTTCATTTACACCCCTTAGAAATTAGAATCTTGAAAAACTCAAAATACCAAAGTTGTAGGTCTCTTCAAGAGCTTTACAACAAATCTTAAATCACCTCATTCCGATATCGGATGAGAAAGTTATAGTCAAAATACTAAACAGAAAAATTCTAGAATCTGAGTTTACAGTGTAGTCGACTACTATGCCTTGTAGTCGACTACTGAGCAATTTTCTGACTTCACAGAGTCTGTTTAGACTCAGTGTAGTCGACTACTATGACTTGTAGTCGACTACAGATGCAGTTTTTCCAGATTTCAGGTTTAAAATAAGTGACTGTTTATAGCCGTTTTGTGGACGTTAATTGGGTTTAAAATTATGTCATTTCAGAGGCTATAAATAGGTTTAAACATCAGAAAACAACAACCAAGTTTTACACTTGCAAGATCAAACATTTTGTGCATATTCACTCTCTAATTTTTTAGATTTTCATGCTAAGTGTTTAGAAAAAGAGAGTTTCTAATATTGCCATGGTTTCAATCATTCTTAGAGATTGTATAGACAATATTCAGAGAGTTAAAAAGAATCCTAAACCACTGTAGCACTTCACTACACATTCAAGGCTTATAGGATCAATTGTGTTCTTGCTTCAAAAAGGATTTCTCTCGGGTTTGAGAGGGTTGATCTCTTGGTTTAGAGATTGGGTGGCAATTGGCATGGTCTTGTCAATTGGTGTTGCAATTTGCATGGTCTTGCAAATTGGTCAGGTTTGCTTTTGATTTTGTAAGGTTTCAAAATCATAGTGGAAATCTCAAGCGGGATTTGCTTGGGGACTGGATGTACACCGGGTTGGTGGAACTAGTATAAAACTTTGTGTTTGTGATTGTAAATTTCTGAGATTGCCATTTTTCTTTGCAATTTATAATCTACTTTGCATATATTTTAAAAGAACACTATTCACCCCTCTTCTAGTGTTCTAGTGTATCTATTTCAGATCCTACACTTCTGGCTCTGGTTCGGGATCTGGCTCTGGCCATGCTTCTGATGATGGTGGAGATTGATTTTTGTTTATTGGATTTTATGCTTATGGTGATGTTTATGTTTTGGTGAAAGAAAACTTGATACTTATGTTTTATTTTGAGTTGTAATAACTCTATGGCTTGTGTGGAAAACTATGTGTTATTATGGAACAAATTATGTATGGTTTGTGTGGTAAACAATGTAGTTTTGTGGGACTAATTTGGTTTATTGTGGTTATGTTAGTTTATCATGAACAATGTATGGTGAAAACAATATTTTATGCCTTGTTTTGTGAAAACAAATATGTGGTTTTGAGAAAACAAATATGTTGCTAATGATGCTTTATGCTTGGTTTGGACTTTAAATTTCAAATGTTTATGGATGTGCATGAATGATTATGATTATGATTATTTAGCTCCTATATATGATCTTTATACCTCATTTATGCAAATTGACAGGGGGAGCTTTTGTGTCCATACACTTGGTTATTATTTGTGCTTGAATGCAGGGGGAGCGTTGCTCCTATTTATATTTTTTCCCTTTTTGATGTCGTCAAAGGGGGAGAAAATCTACATATTGATGTTCAGTATAATGTTTAATTCATATTGATGGAATATTATGATATGTTGTTTAATATATGGTTTTTGAATTCATGTTAATATAGTTTATTCATGTTATATGTGGTTTATCAATATGTATTTTTGAATTCATGTTAATATAGTTTATTCATGTTATATGTGGTTTATCAATATGTATTTCATATCATTAAATAAATATGTGGTTTATCAATATGTATTTCATATCATTAAATAAATTATTTGCCATCATCAAAAAGGGGGAGATTGTTGGCCATATAGTTTTGATGATGATTTGTCAAATAATTTATCGCTAATCTATTCTCTAGTTTTTGTTGTTTTATTTTTCTCTTTACAGGTAATTCAACACATGATAATCAACCGTTAAAGATTCAAGTTCATGTGTGTGCATTCACCTAGGTATAAGTTTAGTTTGCCTACATATATCGTATGTTTATATGTAAGCTCAATATATGTACACTTAACACAATTTTGACGTTTTCTATCATATAAATGATTTTTCATCAAACTTTGTTATAATAGTTTTTATTTCATGTTTACAGCTCATTCACACTTCTTTATACATATATAATATATGCATGTTACATATATACGTTTTAACAAATCATATCTCAATTTTTATGTTCACGAAAATACAGGTTTTCTGAACACTTTTAAAAAACAAAGGAGTTTTCACAAATGAAAATTGATTTTCTAAAAATTCCTTTACAAACATGTTTATTTCATCATTTAGAAACTTTCCCAAAGTTTTACTATTTTTGGAATTGATTTTGAATTTTTAATGCAATTTTAAAATCAACCAAAATCCTGTCACCTGACATATATCAGTTTGTGATCGACCGCCACGATCGACCGCCAGCGGTTATTTTTTTAGTCTGCATTTTTATGGCTCGCATTCGACGTGACGGTCGACCATGAATCCATCAGAGACTTTTGTGTGTCGACCGCCAGCCTTTAATTCCTATGCTCAGCCTTTTTGTGCCTCACGGTCGACCGCGAGATTTCCACGGTCGACCGTCGATTTCATAATTTCTTTCCAACAGTTATTTTCTGATTTGATTTTCTGGGGCTGTTTTGGTCTTTTCAAGTTTGTTTTGGCTGATATTTTGAGTGGGTATAAATACCCCATTGCTGCTTTCTTTAAAACAACCAAGTTTTTGTTTTACAGTAAAGTTTTAACAAAAATCTTAAGTGTGTTTAAAGAGCTATTTAAGTTTTTTCTGATCATCTGCTTTAAAAGAAGTCTGCTACAACAAGAAGAGGCTTTCCTCTACTGTTCTTCTTGTTTATTGAGAAGTTTTCCTAACTCATCCTTTCATATAGTTTATAATTTCATTTTTATATCTTAGCTATATTTTTTGAGTTACATATTTTTTTCATTCACTGTTATCACACACACAATATTGAGCTTAATATCTTCATAATATATAGTGTGGGTTGTGGGGTGTGATTTAGTGAGTGTGAGCTTCATTTGCGTTCTCATTTGTTGTTGAGAAAAAACCATTGTATTTAATCTTTATTTGTGAGTATTACTTGTAATACACTTGTACACCGAGAGAAGTGTGAAGCGAGAGACGGGGTCGAATCCAATAGAAGTGGCGTCGGTTGACGAACCTAGGGAGAGGTTGAATCCGAGCACTTGAGGAGGAGGACACGGGCTAGGTTCCTACACTTAGTGTTTGAAGTGTGATTGCATTGTGTGAGAGTTTTCGGTAAGCTTGTAAACCGAGTGTGTAGAAGTTCCGGCTTTCAAACCGGATTGTAATAGTGGAGATCTCCTCGAGGTGAGGAGCGGGGACATAGGTCGTGGTGACCGAACCTCGTAAACATATCGTTTGTTTGTGTTTTGCTTAGCGTACTTTTTATTTGTGCTTATTCATATCTTTCTTGCTCATATCTATCTTATATCATTCGTGTAAGAACAAATTAATTAATATTATTTTTAATTAGCATTTAATCGGATTAGATTAGCATAAGACGCTAATCACCCTCCTCTAGGGTCTAACAATTAGTACCACCGAGGTCTCATTACGAGAAAAACATCCAAATACTCCTAGTGTGGTTCAGCTGAGGTCTCATTATGGGAAAAACGTCCACACTGAGCATCCACAACTGATGAATCATGCATTATGTGTGTGTTATTCCAACACTATCAACTTAGCATGTGTCATACGTCTTAACTATTCATGTAAACTCATTTAGGAACATGTATTCAAGTGTTTCGTGCACATATCTTGATGTACGGATCCAATATCTCTTGTTCATAGACATCTCATGTGTTAAACAGGTCACAAACATCATAATATAATTTGGGTTGATCAAGAAAATCCCTTGAATCTAACGAATATGACTCAAAACATACACATGCGCAAACGCAAAAAAATAGGTCTTAGTAGTCGACTACTATGCTGAGTAGTCGACTACTAGGAGCCCATCTAGAAACTAGAAAAACTATACTAAGTGTGAGTAGTCGACTAATACGAATATTAGTCGACTACTCTGCTATGAAAAACACTTTTATGAGTCACATCAGGAAAGGAGTAGTCGACTACTTTTGATATTAGTCAACTACCCTGTGTTAAACAGATTTTGTTTCTCAGATTTTAAGGTTTTTATGATTCTAACTTGTTTAACTTTCTGTTAAACATGTATAAGATGTTCTAATATCTTGATTAAGATCTTTGAAGTTAATCTAACATATGAATCAAGAAGTATAACATTAAATACTACATGTAAGCTCTAAACATGCATGAAAATATCAAAACGTCGGTAGAATCATCAAAACTTAGATAAATCATATGTTTAATTAGTTCCAGATTTTAATTTACCTCTAACTATTCGTTCATAAACTTTTAACACAAAAATATTGGATCTTGAACTCATATATTATAAAACAACTATTTTTATACTCAAAATAGTTGATTAGGCTTAATAAATTCACATTAAAACTCAATAAAAAAATTAAAAATGTTAGAGTAGGGTTAGCAGAGATGAAACTCATCTGAAAACTTGTTGAAAACCTAAAGGATGCAAAACCAAATTAGATCACTAAGCCACACGACAAATCAAAATCGAAATCTAGTTTGAAAAAGCTCTTGAACTCTCACAAAATTGATCTAGGGTTTATGGGAGGAGAAGGTGGCTGCTAGGGTTTGAACACTCTGATAAAAAAAACTTAATTTTCATGAAAAACATGAGTTTATATAGTGGCGAACCCAAAAAAACCCAAACATACCCGAAATCCAAAAAGGAAACTGGAGAATCAGCCAGTCTAGTCGACTACTACTGAGAGTAGTTGACTAATCGTCTTACTAGTCGACTAATCTAGATAGTAGTCGACTACTAAGGTTACAAACAAACTGTTGTGCATATTTTGCATTCGTGCATGTTTTGCCTCATTTCTCTCACATATATGAACCTGTTTGATCTTAAATCACTTGGTGTCTTACTCAAACATCATTTATTGATATTTATCATGCTAAATATCCACTTATCACAATTAATCACACATTAGTTCAAATTATCAAATATTATCTCACATTTTCTGGGTTTTACATGGATCCTTCTTTATATTGTGTTCCGTGCATTATTATCTTTACCATATCTTCTTTGTACCTACACTTGATCATTGTTTGATTTCACTAGAGAGATATTACTATGATGGTGAAACATGTTTTTGTACAGTGTTGGATGTATAGCAAGTTTGACATCCTTGGGTTCACCTTGGACTGCAACCATGTATGAAACCAGGGGTGTCACAGTTGGTATCAGAGCTCCAGTTCTAACATCCTTAGGATCATCCTGTGTCGAGTCGTAGAGCTAGGATAGAGTTTCATAGTATTCATGTATAGAGTCTGCTAGGAACTCCTAGATGGAGCGAGGCTGTAATATGCGTAACTCAAAAATTTTGAGAAATTATTTTATGATAACTATCTTTCTTTGATTATAAAGTATGTTGTGGATAATATGTGATACGTTTTTCTATTGATATATATTATGTTATTTATGATTGAGGCCTCATTTATTGTGTCTTATAAGCTCTCCTCCTAAAATTTTAGATGTCAGGACAAGGACATGGTCGAAGAGAATCCCGTGCTCAAGGAGCTGGGCAAGTTGAGATAGAGCCCAAGCCACAACAGGCTCCACAGTATTTGATCGACCTCATAGCACTGATTGCATCCAAGATGATAGTACTCGATGAGCAAGTAGCGAATCAGGTATCACCAGTGATACCAACTCCAGCGGTGCTGCCACCAGCAACACATGTGCCCATTGTAGAAGAGTTGCCAGAAGTTACACTACCATCAGATTGATAGAGCTGCAGAGAAGGAGTCTTAGCTCCGTTTGATGGAGAGATACCATAAGATGAGGGCACAAGAACTTCAGGGCGCATCAGATTCACTTGCAGCTCATAAGTGGAAGGAAAATGTAGGGAACATTCTAGATATGCTTAACGTCGACTCAGTACAGAAGCAGAGGTTGGCAGCTTTTAGCCTCAAGGGCAACGCCAGAGGGCGGTATAAGATTCAATTCACACTGGAGTAGCGAATGACACTCACTTAGGAGGACTTCACTTACTTTTTTGATGAGCAGTACATCTCTTCC
>NC_033800.1:78186577-78195495 GCF_001876935.1 Asparagus officinalis
GGAAAGAGTTAGAGCTATCCAGATTAGAGCATGGAGACATGTCTGTAGCTGATTATGAGAGTAAATTCATGAGCTTACTTCAATTTATGGGCATGTGGCAGACATGAGAGCATCAGGCTCAGTTGTTTCTGATGGGACTTCATCCAAGTCTTTACTGCTATCTTGTTTCTATACGATTCCACTCAGTACGAGAGGTAGCCGATGCCGCTATTTCACAGGAAATAGAGACCATAATCTTTCCGAAGAACAAGGAAGGCAACTCTAAAGCAGGAGAGTCTGGAGATAAAGGCAAAGGAAAGAGATCTTTTTTAGGAAACGGAGGACCTCAATAATGGGGTAAGGGTTTTCAACAGCAGCAAGGCCCTTATAAGAGGGGAACGCAGCAGAATCCTTGAGTGTTGCAGTAGCGCAAGATTCAGGATGCTTGTTATAACTGCAACAAGATTGGAGATAGGGCGAGAGATTGTCGTAGTGCACCGGTAGGAGGTTAGCAGGGCAGAGGGCATGGCTAGTAGCAGCAGAGTCGTGGGTAGGGTTAACAGTCGTAGGGCCGCGGGCATGACATGCAGTAGAGGATTAAGCCGTCGCCGACCGTTCTGAGGATCAAGGGCCGCACACCATTGCCAGAGATACCCTAGGGAAAGATGTTCGGCCATATTTTCAGAGTGTACTACACAGGCAGCTCTACAGGCTACTGGTTGGTGCGAGCGGGGACATAGTAGAAGATACGTTCCTTGTGAACTCCTTCCTAACCCAGATTTTGTTTGATTCAGGAGCTTCGCATTCCTTTATATTCTATACTTTCATGGATAGACTTCAGCTAGATGCACAGCTATTAGACGTCCATTTGTCAGCTTCTACTCCTTTAGGCAAGGTGTCCTTATTAGAGAGTATTTACAGGAGATGCATTATCAATCTAGACGAGTCTAAGTTCATAATCGATTTGATCGTCTTGCGCATGTCTGAGTTTGATGTTATTCTTAGTATGGATTGGCCATCATCCTACCACGTCAGTATCGACATCAGAGGGCAACCAATTTGTGGAGTTATTTCTGGCATACGTTGAGGAGGTGATGTTGCGGGATTGGGGTGCCAATTTGAGTGAGACCAGAGTAGTCTTAGAGTATCAGGATATCTTTTAGGATATACCTGGATTACCTCCAGTGAGAGAGGTTGAGTTCTACATCGAATTGCAGCCGGGCACAACACCGATATCCCGTGCACCTTATCTTATGGCGTCTGTAGAGATGAGGGAGCTACAGATTCAGTTAGAGGATCTTATTTCTCAAGATTTCATTCGTTAGAGTCATTCTCTATGGGGAGCACTGGTCCTCTCCATGAAGAAAAAGGACGATAGCCTTCGTTTATGCATTGATTATCATAAGTTAAATAAGGTCACCGTCTAGTATATATATCCATTACCGAGGATTGATGACTTATTAGACCAGTTCTAGGGAGCGTAGTGTTTGTCAAAGATTGATCTTCGATCCGGTTATCATCAGTTACGCGTTCGGGAGATGGATATTCCCAAGACCACCTTTTTGACTTGACATGGGTCTTTTTAATTTCTTGTAATGCCATTTGGGCTAACCAATACACCCGCAGTATTCATGGATTTGATGAATCGAATTTTACATCCATACTTAGACTAGTTCATGATTGTTTTCATTGATGACATCCTCATTTACTCGTAGTCAGAAGCCGAACATGAGCAGCATCTTCATTTAGCATTGCAAACTTTGTGGGAGCAATAGTTATATGCTAAGTTTAGCAAATGCGCGTTTTCACTTTCCGAAGTTAGATTTTTAGGCCACGTCACTAGGAAGGAGGGCATTGAAGTTGATCCAGCTAAAGTCGAGGTAGTTCTTGATTCGGAGCCACTGAAGATCGTTATAGAGATTTATAGTTTTTTGGGGTTGGCCGGTTACTACCGAAAATTCATACAGGATTTTTCCAAAATTACTACCCGCTTACATACCTTACGAAGAAGGGTGTTCAGTTTGTTTGAGGGCCAGAGTGTCAGAAAGCCTTTAAGACTTTAAAAGCAAAGTTGACTATAACACTAGTGTTGATCAACCTGAGCAGTGACAAGATTTTTGTTGTCTACACGGATGCATCGTTATTGGGACTAGGAGGCATGTTGATGTAGACTCAGAGAGTAGTTGCCTACATCTCGTGGCAGTTGAGGACTCATGAGTAGAATTATCCTTTACAAGACTTAGCGTTAGCAGCGGTAGTCTTCGCTCTAAAAATGTGGAGACATTATCTTTATGGAGTTCAGTTCAAACCACTTTATCAGAGTCTGAAGTATCATTTCTCTTAGAAGGAACTCAACCAGAGGCAGTAACGATGGGTCGAGTTCATCAAGGATTATGAGTTCATGCTTCAGTATCATCCGAGGAAAGCTAACATAGTAGCTGATGCTTTGAGCAGGAAGCATCGTCATAGAGTTGCAGCCTTGGGGTGTTCATTATATTGAGATCTTCGTACACTCAGTCAGTTTGTCTTTAGGCTAGAGATTGGCGGATGCAGCGTATTTTTAGGAGCGCTAGCCGTACAACCATTGTGGATGGACAGAGTGATCAGCGCTCAATTGGAGGACTCTTGGATTCAAACCCGAAAGGGGGAGATTTCTAAAGAACCCAAGACAGATTGGGTCATTGGAGCAGATGGGGACCTTTGACTGAAGGGCTAGCTAGTAATGCCAAATAATTCATAGTTGAAGAGGGATCTATTTGATGAGGCGCACCGTACCGGATACACTATACATTCGGGCACAACCAAGATGTATAAGGACTTGAAGAGGCACTTTTGGTGGAGCGGCATGCGTAGGGATGTTGCGGAGTATGTAGCTAAATGCTTTACCTATCAGTAAGTGAAGGCATAATAGCCTTAACCATTCCTGAGTAAAAGTGGGCAGATATTTCTATGGATTTTATTGTAGGATTGTTGAGGTATAACAAAGAGAATGATTCCATTTTGTTGATTGTTGATCGATTGATAAAGTTGGCACACTTCCTACCATTTAAGACAACTCATATGACCGAGACTTATGCGAGGATCTTTCTTCAGGAGATTGTGAGATTGCATGGAGTTTTCGAGATGATCGTATCAGATTGTGGCTCAGTTTTCACATCACACTTCTGGAAGAGCTTCTAGGATTCTTTTGGGAGCCTGCTAGCTTATAGCAGTGTTTTTCACTTGCAGACAGATGGTCAAACATAGAGAGTTAATCAGATTTTGGAGGATATATTATGGGCTTGTGTGTTGGATTTCCAAGGGAGTTGAGAGTATCATATACCATTAATTGAGTTTGCCTACAACAACAGTTACTAATCGACTATAGGTATGGCTCCTTACGAGGCCTTGTATAGGAGGTCTTGTAGATCTCTGATTTGTTGGGCAGAGCCGGAGGACAGTTTACTACTTAGACCAGATTTGGTTAGACAAACTTTAGAGAAAATAGCATTAATTATTGAGCATATTCTTGCAGCACAAATCGGTAAATGAGCTACGCGGATCAGAGGTGATGACCGTTAGAGTTCCAAGTTGAGGACTATGTTTTATTTAAAGCATCGCCGATGAAGGGCGTCCGACGGTTTGGCAGATGGGGAAAGCTTACCCTAAGATATATTGGACCGTTTAGAATTGTTGATCATGTTGGAGTTGTTTCGTACTGACTAGACTTTCCAGCGTCGATGTCCGAAGTGCACGATGTCTTTCATGTTTCTATGCTTAAGAAACACTTATGCGATGAGGAGTAGCAAAGAGTATTCGATACGCCAGATTTAGAGCTTCAGACGGATTTTGACCACCATTAAGATTCCAGTCACATTCTTGCCAGAGAGGACAAGAAACTTAGAAATAAAGTTATTCCATTAGTCAAATTTCAGTGGAACCAGAAGGGAGATGAAGAGGCTTCTTGGGAGTGCGAGGAGGACATGTGTTGCGACTACCCACACATGTTTGAGCAGGTATAATGATAAATTATGGTATTATTTATGTTCATATTATCTGTATAGCCATATTTACACTTCACGCTAGAATGTGGGTATTAGCACTTAGCTTCTAATTATTCGGAATATATGGTATATACATGGGAGTTCCTTATTTGGATTTTTCACCTGACGTACTAGTTCTGTTTAATTAGGGGTTAAGTGAGAGTATTTGCATTCTAGATGTTAAGTGTAAATATTGCTTGTGATCCTGTTCTTGTGATTAATGGTATGAGATGTGTACGTGGGTGTTTTCTTATTTGGATTATTCCCTCATGTTGCTTTTCTCGTATTATTAATCTCTAAGATACGATTACGGAATTTCAAGGACGAAATTCTTTTAGAGGGGGTGAATGTAAAACCCCGTAATTTTGAAAATATTATGATAAATAGTAATAAATGATTTTTAATATGAATGATACTATTCTGAGGTGAATGGGTATGATAATAATCAATTTGATATCGATTAAGTACGTATATGAGTATATATGAGTACAAACATGCACATGTGAAAGAAAACCTATTGATTGAATTTATTTCTGGTCGATCGACCGATCAAGGGGGGTCAATCGACCGACGGGTGTACCTAGATCAGGTTTCAAGTTGGGTTGAATTGAGCCCAATTACATATGAGTATATATATGCATGTTTTTCACGAAAATCTCTTCTTTTTCACCAAAATCTGTGAACCCTACCAGCAACCATCCTCTCTCTAAACCCTAACACTAGATTGAGAGTTTAGTAGAGCTTTGTGAAGCAAATACTGAGAAAAGGATAAGATCTACGATGTTTGGTAAAGGAGGATCACGTTTCTTTCACGTGAGAGAGATCAAAACGAAATCAAAGGCAAGAACACCTTCCACCAAACCCATCCCTATAAAATTTTAGATCTTTAATAAGTAGAATTTAAATATGATGTATAATATTTAATTCGATGCTTAGATCATAATCTTTTGATGAGTAAATCTTAGATTTGTTGATTAGAACTTAACTCAATGAAAAGATCTGTAGATTTAATCATAAATCAACAAAAATGCATGATCATGATCATTAGTTTTTAGATTTAATGTTAATTTATGAATTTAAATAGTTAAAACCCTAATTATCAAATTAATTGAGAGTCTTGATGATTAGGATGTTTGAACCCTAGAATTATGAACCTAAGTGATCTGATCCTATTTAGGCTAATCCATTGTTAAGTAATTACGAAAGTTTAATCTTATTTTACTTTACATGTTTACAAAATTCGATTTTGAGAAAAGTTATAAAACACAGAAACCTGTAAATATCCCGTATCAGTGCACATCGGTCGGCTGATCACGTTGATCAGTCATCTGATAGTGATTTATAGGTCTTCGACATATCCCTGGTCGGTCGACTGATCGGAAAGATCAGTCGACTGATAGACTATCAAGTTTGAATCTTTCTTTCTGTTCGGTCGACTGACTCCTGTCATCAGTCGACCGATAGTGGATTGTAGTATTGTACATGTTATGCACGTTCGTTGTTGGTCGGTCGATGCTCAAGGGGAGTCGACCGACAAGTGAAATTGCCGATGAAGGTTTTTTTTACGCTTGTCTGGTTGTGAACATGAGGTTCAAGCCGTACGTACACACGCGCAACCATGGATGTACATGTATGGAGTTTTAGCACACATAGATCTCCGGAAGAGGATAATTTCATGTATCATTTTGACCACGACTAGGAAATGATTATTTACAATAGTATATGTGTTTGTATGGATACCATTGATGAGCACAGCTTAATACAGCTTAGGGTAGTGCATCGGTATACTGTTGGATAAAGCTAGTGAGCCATATTTGCAGGATACTTGAATAGGTAGTCTGTTCTGTATGGTGATGCGATGAGGCTAGTGAGCCATGTTTAAAGGATACCTAAATAGGTAGTCCATTCCGCATGGTGATACGATGAGGCTAATAAGCCATACTTGTAGGATGCTCAAGGAGATAGTCCATTCTGCATGGTGATGCGATGAGGCTAGTGAGCTATATTTTCTTAGGATGCCTGAATAGGTAGTTCCGTTCCGCAAAATGATGTGATGAGCTACAGAACTTTGCAAGAGATAGTACTGTGAAACTTTTGATAGCTCGAGGCTTAGGCGGGAGTTAATTATGAACATGGTTCACCATTGAGTTATATTGCAACGGGGTATATTGTATTGTGGGTTATACCAGATTATGTACTCGTATATGTATCATCTACCCAAGGGTAGTGCGAGGTATTTGGTTGGACATTTATAACACTGTTTGGGATGGTATTTTTATATTGTATTTCTTTATTATTTATTCTTAGTCTGGAGTTGATATTTAGTGATTCACAATTTGAGACGCATTGTATATATATGAGGCTTTCCTTGTTTGGATTATTTCACTCGACGTACTAGTCTTATGTTGTAGATTTCTAAATATTAACCCTATTTAGTACAGGGTAAATAAATTAGATAGACTATGCATATTTTAGGTAGAGCATCCATCATATATAGTAGCCCTTACCTTAGGGGCGAATGGAGATGTTATTGCTAGCCCTCTAACGCTATTATTTCCCCTTTTTTTAGGCAGCGGATCAGAGTTCCGGAGAGCCGCAGTTTGATAGAGTTCCTGCATAGTCGCTGTCATTCTGTGATAGTCAGTTATTTCTCCACATTAGCTTAGTAGTTAATTTAGTTGATTTCTAGAGTTGTATTTTATTTTGGATCCTGAGTGCCTATGTACTTTTGAGTTGACTTCTACGTGTTAGAGATTCATAGTTTTATTTTAGTTTATTAGATGTACTTCGTTTCTTTTGTGGAACACAATTATACTTATGATTGGATCCTTCTTTATTATCTTTACTATATCTGCTTTGTACCTACACTTGATCATTTTTTTATTTTACTAGAGAGATATTACTGTGATGGTGAAACATGTTGTTGCTCAGTATTGAGTACATGGCAGGTTTGATATCTTTGGGTTCATCTTAGACTGTAGCCATCTGTAAAACTAGGGGCATTACAAAGCTTCGCATATTGCGGAGGAGGTTGTGCTAATGGAGAAGGAAATAGATGAAGGATTAGAGAAAAAACAAGAAGCTACGCAAGAAGAAAACAAAGTAGAGCAGGAAGAAGGGAAAGAAGTAGATATTGAGAATGTGGAGAAAGATAAAGAGAAGAAAGAAGGGGAAGAAGAGGATGGTGAGAATGTGGAGTGTAGGCGTCAAAAATTACCTATAGGTTTCCGCACGCAGCTTGAGATAGATAAAAGATGATGAACATCGTTATCCAAGTTAAAGAAGATTATTGACGTCGACAAGTACATGAAGTGAATCAAAAAAGTGTACGAGTCAACAGAACGATAAAATACGTAAAACAGCGGAACAAGAAAAGTCCGAAAAAGTCGAAAGGTGCAAGACGCCTTGGAATGACTCGCATGTGTGGTTCACCCTAAGGTGGCCCACACAAGTGCGGGTCATCTTAAGGTAACCTACACACGAGCGAGTCACCTTAAGGTAAACTGCACAGAGCCGCATCACCTTAAGGTGATGAGCAAACCAGCAGGTCACGTTGTACTGACTCGCACCTGAAACCTCCAAAACATATTTTCAACTATTTTCTTAAGATTTGTTTATTCCAGAGCCTCCCAACTACTTGGATATTATTCTTAAATATGGTTAGGCTATTGTTAACTGAAGATTATTCCAAATCCTTTGTTCTCATCCCAAAATATTACAACCAAAGCCTATAAATATAAGCCTTGGACCCCTATTCACGGGTTCTAAAATTCTATAAAAGAGGGCGAGGTGTTGTCAGTTTGAAAAGTGTAATCCACGAATTTTAGAGGAGGGCTAGAAGATCTTGGCAAATTCCAGTATAAAGAGGGAGTTTTTCAAAAGATCTGAGGTTCGTACCAGCATACCTTGAGATCAAACTTGGTTTTGATCTCGGTAAGAGTAGTAATTTTGCTTGGTTGAGATTATTTACTTCTGAAATTATTTCCTTTATGAAGAAAGAACATTAATCTTTTATTCTGATCAACCGGATCTGATCTATGATGGTCCACGGATAACCCCGACACAAGTAAAGATTCCATGCCAACAGTAGGCAATAAACATCTGTTGTGTATTGTTTGAAGAGAGAGTTATAATTTTCATTTTTATTGTGTAAGGAATCTTATAAAATGTTATTCCTTTTAAACTTATTGTAAACGACTGAAGTTGTAATAAGTTTAACAATGAATAAACCAACTTTTACGCTAAATATGCTGGCGACCACAGTGGGAGCCAACAGTCTCTCTACCGAGGCTATCATGTCACAACAAGGGATCCAGATCCCGGTTGATGTAGAGGTCAAGTATGAATCCTACCAGGCCAAGTTTGAGGAATGCCTATCCTCATACTCTTTAAGATCTTCCTCATCCCACAAATACATGAAGATATCAATAGCAAAGAAGGCTCGGGGTGACTCTCGCCCAATTGTTGCTAAGACATCCCCTCGTAATGCTCCTTTGGCATCTAATGAGGCCGAGATTTTAGATCACAATGACTCCTATTTAGTCCAGGAGTTGTTTAATGAAGGCACGCCAATTATAACAAAGAGGGCTCGTTAGAGGCAACGCCAACACCTCGCACGCTCGCTTGCTAGGGCTTGGACCCAGTTGATGGGATCCATTATCACGCAGATCTAAAGTTCAGGGAATTCTAAGTGCCTCAACAACAAGCAAATGGCCCCTCCTCCAAGCCATCGGCCAGCGAATGAGTTTGTATCAAAAGGACTCATTCAACTCTCGAGGAGCGCATACAAAAGCGCCACACACGTTCCTTAGCATTAAAGGTACAAGGCACAAAGGAGGACAAGGTGGCAAAAAAAATCACAAAAACCACACCAAGAATGGAGACCAAAATACAAAGCAGCGACTCGGAAAAGTACCG
>NC_033800.1:78196255-78224656 GCF_001876935.1 Asparagus officinalis
TGGCAGGCACTTGTCTCGCCTCTCGCAGCCATTTTAGAGTCCCCATCTGCTTCTGTTCCTATTCAAATTGATCCAATACCTTTGGTAAAGTCCCATGACAACATAGATCTTTCTCGATTCAAGATGAAGATCACTGATCACCTTGGTCCTTTGCATGAGGATCGAGGTAAACTTATGATCAAAGAATGTTTGGGTTCAGTGAATGAATCCTGAGTGGCTATTCAAGTTGGGGGTCATACACGCACTCTCTTCAAGTTAAAGTCATCCCATTAAGGGAAAATTCTGATAACCGCCCGCTTGGGGTTATGTGTCAAAGTCCAAGATCTCGTTGAGGTCTCACATTCTCGTAGGCGTGGTTCCAAACGTGTGACTCCTAAGAACACTAATAATGTGTCACATCCCCAGAAAAAGACGTCTCTGTTACACAATAACATCAAACCTGGGGATTCAAATCAACTATCGATAGGTTGCTCCGACCATAACGCCAATGAGTTGTATTATCGGGCTAGGGGTACCAAGAAATCTTGAAAGAGAAGTATCCCAAAATCGTACTCTCACTATCCTTGTGAGAGGTTAATCAGGGAAGTATTATCAGAGTGTAGCTACCCCAAGACCGCTCCACGGAGTGTCTCGGTATTTAAAAAAATCTCCACCGAAGTGTCCAAATCTAAATTAATACGCTTCTACAAGAAGAAATCTACCGGTCATGATGATGAGCTTCCAGAAGTTACCATCAACATGGCCGATAAAGGAAAATCGACAAGGCATTACAACCCTAACTCTTTCTTAGAGGCATCTCAGCGCATCGCTTGGTTACAATCAGGAACTAGACGATCTAGACCGGATAGAGGACACTCTTCGGAGGATGAAATGTCACACGCCAACTCCATGGTCGCTTCTGACAATACAATCTCTAGCACAGGACTATCTCGTGAGGCGTTCATGATCAACGCTGAACAAATGGCCAAAATCCTCGAAGATGCTTTGGCCAAGTAGAAAGACAATTTCAAATTCAAAATGGAAATGACTGTGCAACGGATAGGGGAATTGCATAATCAACAGATTCAAGCTTTATTAAATCAGATTGGTGAATCTAGCCATCGCAATGCTACTAATTAGGTAGATAGCGATTCGGACATAGATGAGAATCTCAACGCTGATACCCATCCTGTTGACCAAAATGCTGGAGGTGGTCCTATTGAGGATGATAATGCTAGGGGTGGTCTAGTTATTCCTCCCCAAAATTGCCCGAAGGAAAATGTGGGCGAGGACGAGAAAATGAAAGACCTGGAGAGCAAAATCAATGCACTGATGTCCGCTCAAGAGGTAAAGAAGACTGGTATTTCATGTCCTTACCCAAGGGAGTGGGAGTCAATCTCATATCTGGCGAAATTCAATCTAATTAACTTCACGTCATTCGACTGAAAGGGCTCACCCACTCAACACCTAATTTACTTCAAGTCCCACCTAGGAGTGATCTCCGGCAACGAACATTTGATGGTCTGGTCATTCGTTGGCACCCTTCGTAGGGCCACCTTTGATTGGTCGAGCTTCCGTATACATACCTAATGGCGTGGCTCGTTCTTCATCATCCTGATTTGATGTTGGCGCCTAGTACTATTGATGCCTCCGTTCCTTTTATGCAGCTGTTAGAAAGGAGCAAGTGGTTTGGGAAGACAATCACTGATGTACAGTAAGAGCTTCAAGTTCGTAAGAGCTGGGAGTTTTTCAAGTGTTTTCCTCACTTCTCGGGCCGCTATGACGATGTGTTGATTGATGAGGAGAAACCCATGACCGGTCGGACTTCTCTTGATGTTGGTTGCTTCCGTCGGTTGGTGAAAATTCGCGTTGGATATTGTCCTTCGGGTGAAGGGTCGTTGCCATATAGAGCCTTATCTTCCGTGTTGTTTCACTCGTCAGTTCGGTTATGACCAACTATATGTTGCGAACCTGAGCCCGGGTTTGAGGATCGAGGGGGGTCTTATTGACGGTGTCCGAGCATGGCTTTGGACTATGATGGGCTATACTGGAGCCTATTTTGCTCTTCCTTCATCTAAGCGCAAACCATTGCTTACTTTCCTTAGCTGCAAGTGGCTCCTTTCTGCCAACGAGTTTCTAGATGTGAGGAGTCTTTCAAAGTTGGAGGCTGAGCACTTGGTTCAAACTGCTATTAAGGCTGCTCGTAAGACCGAGCTTTGGAAGAAGCAGGGGAAGAAGCCTGCCAAAACTTCCCGTTTGACCAGAGACAAGATGGAGGATGATGAAGAGCTTCTTCCTATTAACGATGAGGATGAGACTTCTGAGGAAGAATATATAGACATAGATACCAACAGGGAAGAATCTGATACAGGTCTGTCAGACTCTTTCTTTTCAGAATTAATGGATTTAGCATTTTCTCATTGGTATCAATGCTATACTCTTTCTAAATCTCAATTAGCTTTCCAGAAGCCGAAATGAAAGGTCTTATTTACTCATCCTAACAAGATGACTCTTGTCACTCCAAGTAGGATGGCTGACGAGCATGAGTCGCTCGCTTCTCGTTATGTGAGATCACGGCCCAGTGCCGAAGCTTCTTCATAGATTAAGATGCATACTAAGTCTACGCATGAGCGACCTGCTGGTCCTGTAGGGGTTCGTCTTCCAAAACGGAAGAAGATCGCTCATAAACCACGTACTGGTCAGCGCACCTGCGGAGCAGAGTTACGAGGTAGTACTGGCGGAGAAGAGGGTAATGCTCTATTGTCTTTATTGCTTTAAAATAATTCCATTTTGAATACCCTGAATCTAATCATGTTTCGTGTTTTAGGAAACCACGATGGAGGTGAACTTCCGCGAGACTCCGTATTCTCTGATCCCAGCCATTTGGATAGCTTCGTGCAGCAGATGTGCGATGCCAATTATGATGAGCCTATGGATGTTGAAACAAATAGAGATGCTGAGCATGTTGATAGCGTTGAGCCGACGGTGCAATGCTCAGGTATATCTAACATCGATAATATACTATTCGAGCAGCAGTTAAAGGAGTTAAGGAATTCAGGATTTGTTCCTCCTTTAATCACTTCCACGCTTCATTCTCTTTTAGACAAATTGAAGAACACAGGCACATATATTGGGGCAGAAGAGCCTTCTACCACTACCGCATGTAAATCTGAGTTCTTTTCTCTTTCCTGCCCTTTTTGTATATATCCAGCACTTAAATTCTCATGCAGGTGTCGTGTTAGAGAGGCCGATCGAGGACGAGACTTTTGATGATATGGGTCTTGGGGGATTTAGCAAACATATGTATGTCTCAGCACCGAGTTTCTCAGGATCTGACACTAGATTTTTAGTTGAGATGTTGGTGGGGCAGGCCACCAGAGGGGCTGCAGGACCATCCTTTGAGGGTGGTTCTTCTGCAGGTATACACCTAATTTTTGACATTGTAACTATCTTCATTTGTCAAAATTTTCATTTGACTGATAGGGAATTCTGATCGTATGACTAACCACTGGGGCTGATACCACTATGATTTCCGACATCCCTAGTTCAGCTGAGGGTGATGAATCTACGGGTATGCATATAATCTCTTCTGTCCTCATTCTTTTCTTTTGCCAAAATCTATATTTGACTAATGAAAAATTGTAACCATAGGACCAACCGTCATGACTGATACGACTACGATTCCTAGAATTTCTAGTTTGCCTGACGGTGATGCATCTTCTCCAAACCCGACGAACATTACAGAATTACCTACAGGAGTTGATATACCCTCGACGATCACACCTGCTGTTATCTTTGAGCCTGCTGAGATTGGGCTGATGGAGCCGATCGTAGGACCTCAAACCGAAGGGACCCCTGTTGGTACTGGTATGCTCACAATTCGCTTTGAATTTTCCACTATGTTCGAGAGTCTCTTACTCTTCTGCATGATTGCTTGTAGGATTTCAACTATCTCCATATGAGCGTGTCCTCGCCCTTTTGGCCGATCCTGATCCCAACAAAGACATTTTTCGAATGGGTCTCGGTTCTTTCGTCATATTTTTTGACGGAATGATCGAGAAACTTCTTCATCAGGGATATTATTTCGACCAGTTCAGGCGTTCTCTTGCTCGCCACATGACGATGATTAGAGAGGAGGGATATCCTGAGTTAGCTGATTCTTTCGCTGCCGACTCTGAGAGTTAGAGGAGCTGAAGGCTAGCGGGGCTTCTTCCTTCGTATCTTCTCAGCTAGAGCATAGACTGACACAATGGCGAGACCTCAGATCTTCCATTGGTAGCGAGCTTCAGTCGCATGAGAGTTCTATCGCACAGATGATGGCTAGTCTTGCGAGGAAGGATACGAATAGAGTCGAGTTGCTCACTTCTTTAGACTCCAACCGTGAGGAGGTAGCCATGTTGAAGAAGACCTTGAAGTATGCTGAGGAGTCTGGTGCTATCATTATAGATGAGCTGGCTAGTTTAGAGAGCTCTCGCGGACAGATTCTTGAGAGACTAGGATCTACGCAGGAGAGGTTGATAAAGCTGAAAGGTAAAGCCCCAAAGATCTTGAGCAGTTCTGAAGATTCTATCCGAGCTGATCTGCAGGCTGAGCTTAAGCAGAGTTATGCAGATAGGCTCTCCAGGTTGGAATTTCACATTCTCGGTCGCCGACTGCGTTCGGGCCGATGAGCTCATTTTTTGTATGCTTTGACTTGATCTATTAGTAGAGACCCAGTATTTGATTTAGTAGACTCATCCTTTATTATGATGTTTCTTTATTGATTGTAAAACCAATGGATACAAAGCTTATAGAATTTTTGGCAGCAGTAGACTTGCGATGCCATTCATGATGAGCCTATGGATGTTGAAACAAACAGAGATGCTGAGCAGGTTGATAGCGTTAAGCCGACGGTCCTATGCTCAGGTATATCTAACATCAATAATACACTATTCGAGCAGCAGTTAAAGGAGTTAGGGAATTCGGGATTTGTTCCTCCTTTAATCACTTTCGCACTTCGTTCTCTTTTAGAAAAATTGAAGAACGCAGGCACGGATATTGGGGCAGAAGAGTCTTCTACCACTACGACAGGTAAACCTAAATTCTTTTCTCTTTCCCGCCTTTTTTGTATATATCCAGCACTTAAATTCTCATGCAGGTGTCGTGTTAGAGAGGCCGATCGAGGACGAGACTTTTGATGATATGGGTCTTGGGGGATTTAGCAAACATATGTATGTCTCAGCACCGAGTTTCTCAGGATCTGACACTAGATTTTTAGTTGAGATGTTGGTGGGGCAGGCCACCAGAGGGGCTGCAGGACCATCCTTTGAGGGTGGTTCTTCTGCAGGTATACACCTAATTTTTGACATTGTAACTATCTTCATTTGTCAAAATTTTCATTTGACTGATAGGGAATTCTGATCGTATGACTAACCACTGGGGCTGATACCACTATGATTTCCGACATCCCTAGTTCAGCTGAGGGTGATGAATCTACGGGTATGCATATAATCTCTTCTGTCCTCATTCTTTTCTTTTGCCAAAATCTATATTTGACTAATGAAAAATTGTAACCATAGGACCAACCGTCATGACTGATACGACTACGATTCCTAGAATTTCTAGTTTGCCTGACGGTGATGCATCTTCTCCAAACCCGACGAACATTACAGAATTACCTACAGGAGTTGATATACCCTCGACGATCACACCTGCTGTTATCTTTGAGCCTGCTGAGATTGGGCTGATGGAGCCGATCGTAGGACCTCAAACCGAAGGGACCCCTGTTGGTACTGGTATGCTCACAATTCGCTTTGAATTTTCCACTATGTTCGAGAGTCTCTTACTCTTCTGCATGATTGCTTGTAGGATTTCAACTATCTCCATATGAGCGTGTCCTCGCCCTTTTGGCCGATCCTGATCCCAACAAAGACATTTTTCGAATGGATCTCGGTTCATCTTTTTTGACGGAATGATCGAGAAACTTCTTCATCAGGGATATTATTTCGACCAGTTCAGGCGTTCTCTTGCTCGCCACATGACGATGATTAGAGAGGAGGGATATCCTGAGTTAGCTGATTCTTTCGCTGCCGACTTTGTTGTTATGGAGTGTGAACTCCGAGAGTTAGGGGAGCTGAAGGCTAGCAGGGCTTCTTCCTTCATATCTTCTCAGCTAGAGCATAGACTAACACAATGGCATGACCTCAAATCTTCCATTAGTAGCGAGCTTCAGTCGCATGAGAGTTCTATAGCACAGATGATGGCTAGTCTTGCGAGGAAGGATACGAATAGAGTCGAGTTGCTCACTTCTTTAGACTCCAACCGTGAGGAGGTAGCCATGTTGAAGAAGACCTTGAAGTATGCTGAGGAGTCTGGTGCTATCATTATAGATGAGCTGGCTAGTTTAGAGAGCTCTCGCGGACAGATTCTTGAGAGACTAGGATCTACGCAGGAGAGGTTGATAAAGCTGAAAGGTAAAGCCCCAAAGATCTTGAGCAGTTCTGAAGATTCTATCCGAGCTGATCTGCAGGCTGAGCTTAAGCAGAGTTATGCAGATAGGCTCTCCAGGTTGGAATTTCACATTCTCGGTCGCCGACTGCGTTCGGGCCGATGAGCTCATTTTTTGTATGCTTTGACTTGATCTATTAGTAGAGACCCAGTATTTGATTTAGTAGACTCATCCTTTATTATGATGTTTCTTTATTGATTGTAAAACCAATGGATACAAAGCTTATAGAATTTTTGGCAAATCCTTAGCCGTCAACGGATTTGATGTGCCTTTACCGATTACCGTTTGAATCGGGCTAGCATACAGATTGTATATGTCCGTTTCGCATATAACGTGGTACTAAAAGAATTAATTCTTCTAGTTCTACGATGTGGAATACGTAGACTTTGTCTTTATCATGGGAATAGACTACCCGACAACGCGTGTTAGGCGTTGACTCATCCTTACTTAGGGTTCAGGATAAAAATCCCCAGATTTGTATTCTGGTGTCTTTTCATTTGGTAAAAGACTAAACCAGCAACGTGTGTTAGACGTAGACATTGGATTTTTGGCAAATCCTCAGCCTTCAACGGATTTGATGTGCCTTTACCGACTACCATTTGAATCGGGCTAGCATGTGAATTATTAAAACCCGTCTTATATATGACGTTATGCTGAAAGAGTTAACTCTTTCAGTGCTACGATATTAAATACGTAGACTTTGTCCTTGTCTCGGGAATGGACTACTCGGCAACGCATGTTAGGCGCTGACTCATCCTTACTTAAGCTTCAGGATAAAATTCCCCAGACTCGTATTCTGGTGTCTTTTTATTCAGTGAAAGACTAAACCAGTAGCATGTGTTAGATGCAGACTTATCTCTATTTTAGGGTTTGAGATAAAATCACCCGTGCATGAAATGTACGGATTTGGAGTTGAGAATTGTGTCTTTTCTGAAGGTAAAGACAAACCTAGAGCGGGAGAGGAAGAATTTTATATTCTATCTCGTAAAACTGAAGAGGAAGAATTTTATATTCTATCTCCAGTTGCAAAGGAAACTCAAGGTGGGATCTCCACCCCCAAAATCCGAAAAGGTGAAACTAGGAGTGGGATTTCCACTCCGAGAATTAGAAAGATTCAAGCAACCCTAACTTTTATAGGATTTGTTGCTTAATCCAAGAAAAGAGTTCCTCATTTATTGAGGTAAAAATCTGTTTTCGACCCTAACTTTTATAGGTTTGGCTGAAAAGGAAAAGGTGGAAGTCTTTCGTTTATCGAAAGAGATGACTCGATCTTGGTCCTAACTATCTGCAAGTTTGACCAAGTGAGGTTGGAGGCAATCCTAACTTTTATAGGTTTGATTGGTGGACCTCTCGTTCATGGAAGGAATTGAGAGGGGAATCTGGCTTTGACCCTAACTTTTATAGGTTTGACCTGAAAGCAATGGGAGTGGAATACAGATAGCAGTAGAAATACCTACTTGTATTAGCCACTCGATAGAGGATTTAGATGTTAAGTGATCAGGACTTGACACATCAAGTTTTGGAAATTGCCAAGAATTGGCGGATAGAAATTTTGGTGGACCCGCCGTCAATTGATTTGATCAGTGGGGGATTCTGTGAGGAAAAATTGATCTGTCAAAACTGATCGAATCTCATCTCAAGAATTCATGAGAATTGGTGAATTCGATATCATTAATGAAATATGCTTCAACTTTGAAAACATCCAGAGTCTAAACATGGATTTCTTATTTATCACTTTTGTACTGACTAGGTTATCCCTAAGAATACCAGATGTAATAATTTTCTGGGAACTTCTCGTTACTGGTTATCCTGAAAGTACTAAGGATAGTACTTTTTCAGGAACTTACCATTTATCGGCATCATAAGCCGGTCGCCTTCCTTGGTAATAAGGTGATATGCGTCACTCAAATAGACTGTCTCTACTACGAACGGTCCTTCCCATTTGGGTTCAATTTTGCCTTTCTTCTTGGAATTAAGGATCATGGGCCATCATTCAGTTAAGACTAAATCTCCTTCTTTAAAACTCCGTTTCCGAATCTTTTTATTAAAAGCTCGGAAAATTCTGGCTTGGTAGAACTCAATGTGCTGTTGAGCTTCTAAGCGCTTTTCATCGAGCATCTCGAGTTAAAATTCTGGCTTGGTAGAACTCAATGTGCTGTTGAGCTTCTAAGCGCTTTTCATCGAGCATCTCGAGTTCTTCGAGACGTTTCTGATGTCTTCTAAGCGCTTTTCATCGAGCATCTCGAGTTCTTCGAGACGTTTCTGATGTTGTTCTTCGGTCGTCATTTGGGCTGCGAGAGCGATTCGAAGAGATGGAATTTAAATTTCCAACGGAATGATGGCTTCACACCCGTACACCAAAGAATACAGGGTTGTGCCAGTAGGCGTGCGAACTGTAGTGCGGTAAGCCCATAGGGCTTTGCCGAGTTTATCATCCTAATCTCGTTTGTTAGTCTTCAGGACTTTTAATAAAAGCTTGATGATAGTCTTGTTAAAGGCTTCAACTAATCCGTTTGCTGTGGGATTGTAAGCTGTTGACGAGACGTCTTGAATTTTGAAATTCTCACAAAATTTAATGAATGCATTACTGACAAACTGAGGACCGTTATCATGTATGATTTGCCTTGGGACACCATGTCGGTAGATAATGTGGTGCTTAATGAACGCAATGACGTTGTTCGTCTTCACTTCTTTGAGCAGAATCGATTCAGCCCATTTGGAGAAATAATTAGTAATTTTTAGAATGAATCGATCACCTTTGATTGACAGAGGATTTATAGAACCAACAATATCCATTCCCCAAGTCTCAAAAGGTCACGATATAGCTGAATGATGCAGATGCTTCGGGGGTTGGTGCATATAATTCGCGTGCACTTAACACGCGTGATACTTTCGGGCATATGCGACCGCATCTTTAATCATGGTGGGCTAGAAATATCTCATTCTTCTAATGTGGTTATAAAGTTTGGGGCCAGGTTAGTGTGCACCACAAACCCCTTCGTGTGTCTCCTTAAGGACTTCTTCTACCTCTTTAGTGGATAGACAACATAGTAGTAAACCATCAAACCCCTAATGATATAGTGTTTGACTCTCCGTGTTATAGTAGAATCTCGGTGCTCTTCATCGGATTGAGTCCATTTCCTTCATGTCTTTTGGTAAGATTCCATGCAAGACGTAATCGATGATAGGGAAACGCCAATCTCGGGGTTCGAATTCGACTTGAGTTGAATGCACTTCTTTAATATCCTTTTCTTTGTCATCTTCATCGTAGATTGGCATAAAGAGTTAGTGGGTCCTCACCGTAACAAACTGTTCCATATCGGGAGGCTGCGCCAGGGATACGGCTAATGCTGCTAATGCATCATCGTAGACGTTCTGTAACCGTGGAATGTATTCGATAAAGAGTCCTTCAAATGATTCTGCCATCTCAACGACCACTTTATGATATGGTATCAAATCTTGATTTCTGACCTCATACTCTCCCTGAACTTGTTTAACTATCAGTTGAGAGTCATCGAAAACTTTGAGGTATTCGACCCCCAACTCTTTAGCAAAACCGAGTCCAATAAGTAGCGCATTATACCCGGCTACGTTATTCGAGCACGACTCTGTCAGCGAGTAAGCTCGAGGCATCACATATTTTCCTGAGGAAACTAAGACAACTCTAACTCCGGAGGAAATATTAGAACATCCAGGAGCACTTGCTACATTAGTTGCTCGAGAGGCACCGTCGAAGTACAAATTCCAAACCTGTTGATGGGAAGTTACGTTGACTTCGTGGGTTTCATCTGGCAAATCATCGTACACCTCGGCGGTATCCGCAGTTGGGTTTGCCACCAGGAGATCACAAATAGCATGTCCTTTGACCGACTTTTGTTGTTTATAATGTAGGTCGTATTGGGATAGAAGTAAGGCCTATTTTGCCAATCGCCAATTCATGAAAGCCGGCTGTGTCATGAACACTCGGATTGGGTTAACATTAGAGATGACATAGATAGTCTGTCCGACTAAGTAGTGCCGCATCTTCTGAATAGTGAACACCAAGGCGAGACACTCTCTTTCAATCATTAGATACCGAGATTCGGTGCCCACAAGGGTTCGGCTTAGGTAATATACCGCCTGTTCATGACCGTTGTCATCGTCTTGTGCTAGTAATGCACTTAACGAGTGGCTCGTCGCCTTGATGTAAATCAAGAATGGTTTGGCCAACTTCGATGCAACGAGCACTAGAGGTTTTGAGAGATATTCTTTAATATTTTTGAACACTTTTTAACAAGCGTCATCCCATATGAATGATACACCTTTCTTCGTGAGTCTAGAGATTGGCTGACATTTTCCTGAAAGGTTCGAAATGAACCGACGGATGTACGCTAACCGCCCTTGTAACCCTCTGAGTTCTCTAAGGTTTCTCGGGGGTTGCAACTCGTTAATCGCCTTCACTTTATCAGGGTTAATGTGAATACCCTTAGTTGTGACGACGAATCCAAGGAATTTACCGTTGGACATTCCAAGGAATGATTTGGTAGGATTCATCTTCAATTAATGAGCCCGCATCAGATCGAACATTGTCTTCAAGTCCTTGATGTGATCATTTTTATCATGGCTTTTCACAACTAGATCGTCCACGTAGCATTCAACAGTCTTCCGGAGATGCTCCTAGAAAATCTTTGACATGGCTCTCTGATATGTGGCACGCGCGTTCTTTAAACAGAAGGGCATAACCGTGTAGAAGAAAACACCAAGGGGTGTTCTAAATGCGGTGTGCTTTTCATCATCTGGATGCATCTTTATTTGATTATAACCAGAAAATCCGTCCATGAAGGACATTCTCTCGAATCCATGCGTATTGTCGATGATGACATCTATAATGGGAAGAGGGAAATCGTTTATTGGGAAGGCAGTGTTGAGGTCTCTAATGTCGATACAAATCCTGATTTTCCCGTTCTTCTTAAGGATCGGGACGATATTAGCAAGCCAGTCAGGATGTTGCTCCTCCCTGACGAAGCCCGAATCGATAAGCTTTTTAACTTCGGACTCGATTGCCTCCATCATTTGTGGACGAAACCATCTTTATTGCTGTTTGACAGGTTTGACATCCGGCTTAATATTAAGGCGATGCATTGCCACATTTGGATCAAGCCCTGACATATCTTCATAGTTCCAGGCAAAAACATTGATATACTCCTTAATGAGGGCAATTAACTCCTCTTTCTTGTTTAGTGGGAGACTGTCGCTAACGAATTTCGGCATTGGATTATCTTCGTCACCCATATTCACCTGAATTATTTGGTCCTCGATAGGAGGTTCTCTTTGTTCAAACCTATCACCGTACTGCATATTTAGGTGATGAACCCAAAGGTCTTTCCAAGTTGGCATTTGGTCGTCTTCCTCTATTGTGGCAGGATCAACCGTAGTCATGTTCGACATTAGCCTTTTGAACATTTCTCCGAGACTAGCGTCGGAATCCTAGGCTGAAGAGTCGGAAGAATATCCATCTTTGCCCTTATTAGCAATCTGATCAATGACATGCCAACAACACTCGTCATCGGATGAGGAAACATAACCTAAACCTCTTCTGTGACTATAATAGTTATCGGGTTTCCCTTTTGGTACATAGGCCATACGAGGTGGAGCTCGCGGACCTCGACCAAAACAAAGACCCTCTCCGAGTTCGAAGTTATATCTGTATTTCTCCATGAGATTACATGCTTTTGTGTCATATTTGAATAAATGAGGGGCAGGTTTATCATCATCGTCTTCTTCTTCCAAGAAGTGGTTTGGTATTGAAGATTCCTTTCCTTTACCGTAGATAACCTCCTTTTCACCCCCTGCCTTTGCGGGAATAACGAATGTCGTCCCGAATGAATCCTGCACCTGCTTTTTTGTCAAGCAAAATGATTGAAGTGGTATACAGAAGTCAGGGTTATCATATAGCCCCTTCATGATATTATCAAGGCACAACGAGTACTCTAAATCAGCATTTATTGCTACTTCTTCGGCAAGTTGCTAATTACAACTACTATCCGATGATTCTCCATCGTCAAGATTGATTACAATGGGTATAATATCATTAAGTACAAAACCACCGTCGTAATCAAACCCAGCTTCGGTATCAGCTTCTTCTTCGTTGTCCGTGCCTTAGGCTGATTGTTCAGTATCAGATTAAACACCGTAGAGAAGAGGGTTAGTGAAATAATTCTCTAACCCCTTAAACCGGTGCTTATCCGCGACCACCGTCTTGACCTCGTTGTTAGTGTCTGCATATTTAAGACACTGATGGAGGGTAGAAGGGACTATAATGTTACTGTGGATCCAAGGTCAACCCAACAGTAAGTTATAAGAAGTCTCTGCGTCAATCACATAGCACGTGATTTCCGACTTCAAATCTCTAATCTGGCACTTTACCCGGATTTTACCCAAAGGTCTGGACCCACTGGTATTGAATCCATAGATCATAGTGCCCGTGGAGGCCAACTTACTAGCCGGTATTCTGAGACTATACATCAATCGGAGTGGCATGATGCTAACAACGGAACCCGGATTGACTTGGATCCGGTTGACAACGCTGGAGCCAATGTGCCCCGTGAAATACAAGGGTCGGTCATGTTTTGAATTCTTTGTCTGCATGTCCTCCTTGGTAAAAGAAATGCAGGAAAAATGATGCATCGTGAGGTTGCAATGGTGCACTGAAGGCTTTGGCTCTTCGGGGGACGGTTTGATCTGGGTTAGGAAAACGTCCGTATTTTCCAAAGCTTCTTGCAATGCTTCCCTTGTGTCATTCGACAGACGTAGTAGCTCATATAGAGTTATTCTAGTTGGTATATTGGCTAACTGCGTCATAATATTGAAACGTTGTGGAGTATTTGAGCTCCCTGATTTGTCCCTTCTAATCGGTTGATTGAATCGAGACTGCTTCGGGTTCTGAACCTCCTATTGTAAAGGCTCCTTCTCCTTTACCTTTGGCTGAGTCTTCTTAATAGGTACCGGAGGAGTTGCGACTAACCCCATTTCTGCTAATGTCTTCGAGGGAATGGTTTTGGTTACTCCTTGTTTGGCTAGCTGATAGGAGGCACTTGGATATTTGAAATGGTATTCATTTCCACTTCTGGTAGCAAAGACCTCTTGCTCATCTTCGGAGAGCGGGAAAGTGGGAATTTCTTCGTCATTTTCTTCTGGAATAGCTGCAACTCCATAACAGGACTTTCCTATTCCCTTTGATTTCTTCTTAGATGATGACCCAGCCCATTGTTCGTCTTTGATCAAATCTAGATGGACGTAGATAATCTCGCCATTTAGGGCTGTGTGCGGCACAAGTCCTTTCTGGTGTTGTTTGTGAGGATCATCATTGACAGTTTTCACCGCTATGTTTATTACAGGCTCGAGCTAGAACCAATCTAAAGGAACAGATCCGAAGCTAATTGACACAGCGTTCGCACCCACTTTCTTCTCCTTGGACGATTTCACCGTCAGGACCCTAACATCGATCAACGCTTGTATCTTATCCTTAAGGGTGTAACATGCTTTGGTAGGATGATGCACCGCTCTATGGAATGCGTAGTATTTTGGGTTATTAACCTTCTTTGCATCTTACTAATCCTGGATTGGAGGTAACTTGATTTTGTTATTCTCCACGAGGTGTTTGAAGAGACCACTGTCAACCTGATTTCCGCATTGTTATCAACGGGAGGGATTTCTGCATTGGCGTTCTCGTCCGCTTCCCGATCACTGTCAACCTGATTAGGGTTATTACGACGACTGGACTCTCCCTGCTGATTCGTTAGCGCCGCAATTTGTTGGCTGTGCATATCTCTCATTTCCTGCATAGCCATCTCCATTTCAAATTTAAAATTCTCTTTTTGCTTAATTAAAGCCTCCTTGAGAATCTTAGCCATTTGTTCGGTGTTAATCATGAACGATTCGTAAGATTACCCAGCACTAGATGCTGTATCATCAGAAGCTAATGCAGAGCAAGTATCTGTCGTCTCATCATCTGAGGATCGTGACCTTCTGGGTCTAGGTCTGACAGTTCGAGATTGCAGCCAAGTCATGCATTGAGATACTTCTGTAAAAGGCTCAGGACTGAAGCGTCGTACGGATTTGCCTTTGTTGACCATGTTGATAGTGACTCGCGAGAGTTCGTTACTCGTGCCGGTTGACCTTCTTCTGCGGAAACGCCTCGGCTTAGCCTCGGATGTCCCGATGGAGATTCTTTCAAACACCGAAACTCTTTACGGAACCTTAAGGCAGCAGCATTCTGACAACACCACCTTAATTATCTTAGCACACGGACAACATGAGTCCGTGTCTTGGGTATTTCTTTTTCGGGACTTATTCGTACCCCCGGTGCGATAGTACAACTTGTCGGTCTGATGACCGGAGCAACCCATCGTTTGTTGGCACGACTTCCCATGTATAATGTCGTCATCGGACGAACATGTTTCCGTCTGGGGATATGACGCTTCATTGGCATCTCCAAGAGTCACTCGTTTAGATTTACGCCTTCGTGAGCATGAAACTCTAACGGGCTCTTGAACTTCGACTCGTAATCCGATGCGGTCGGTCATAGGGGCTTTCCTTTTGTTGTTATTGGGGGGATTAGTATGACCCCCATCCTGAATTGTTGTTTGGGAACCTTTCAACGACCCCAATCGCTCTTTCACATGTGCTTTACCTCGATCTTTGGGGAGAGGACCAAGGCGGTCTTTCTGGGTAACCCTGAATTTGTCGGAGGTACGGGAATAGGGTAAACGGGATCTAAAGTTGACGAAGGCCGGATGGTAACTTCATTCACTTTTGCCTTAGACGCTGACTTCACCTTCGGCACCCACACCTGTTTGTGCTTGGGTGATTTCTTAACTGCCTCTTCCTTCTGCATTTCTTTTGCTTTCTGCAAAAGGACTCGGGCATGCGCGAGTAATGCGCGGCGCTTCTGGATTCGCTCCTCAAGGGTAGAGCGGGTCCTTTTGATGCGAACCCACTCATTCTTCTCTGCTTTGGAGGAGGGGTTGGTTGCTCGCCGTTGTTATTCTCGACGCTGCCTAGATTTCAGATCCATATTATAGCGGATCCCGTTCATTGGCTCCAAAGCCTTGGCTAGTTGACGCGCAAGGCGTTGAAGCCAACTTTGGCGCGCCCTCTTTGACAACATTAGTGCGCCTTTAGCAGTTGTCTTCACAGCGGGGGGGAGGTCCAGATCTACAGCTTCGTCCTCATTGGACGTTGCAGGGGCATTGTGAGGTGTAGGTGCAGCGGTGGCGAGGGGATCTTCGATCTTCGAGCCTGAAGTCCAGCGAGTGTTCCTAAAAGAGGAGGCCTTCTTACGCCTGCTAGGAGAGGCGAATCTGGAGGAGGAGGAGGAAGACAGATACTCTTCAAACTTCTACTGGTTGAATTCATATTCGACCTCTTCATTCACCCGGATCATGATTGCCGGTTGCGTCACGACAGCCTTGGCAGCGAGGCTATTGGCTCCCACTGTGGTCGCCAGTTTGTTTCATTTGAAAGTTGTCTTCATTACTGATTTCATTAGAACTTTAGTCATTTACAAAGAATCCAAGTAACAAAAATAAAAGAATTACAACTCTCTAGAAAATAACACAAGATCCGGTTATCGTCCCTTGCTCGCGTGGGTTTTTGGCAGGTGACGGGGACGTCAATATCCATGGACCACCTGACAGCTAGATCAAATCCGGAGCTTCGTCGATTCGTGAAGGACTCAAGAAGCCGAAGTGTTTATCTCGGTAACAGCGAGATAATTGTTCTTCTTAAGATTACAACGATGGGGTAATCTTAAGGGACAAACACGAGAACTGCAGATCTGATGAACTCTTCTTTCCTGTGCTAAAGAACTCGATCAATCTCCTCCTCTCTTCTGAAATTCGTGCACCTTTAGACTTTAGTCCGGCAGGGCTTCACCAATGCTTAAGATTTCCAGAACTCAAAAAATAAAGGCCATGGAGCTATATTTATAGGCTTCAGGAGCCCTGTATTCGGATAAGAACAGCCGATTCCCTCTTATCTTCAGTTGAAACCACTTAACCATATTATCAGATTAGTTGGAGCAAATCCAGGTGGTTAACGATTGAAAAACCGCCAAAAACAACCAAAATCAGCATTTTTTGTATTGCAGACACTTTTGAGTGTCTTGGCCAAGACAAGACACTTGAGAGTGTCTCGGCCAAGCCGAGACACTTGGAAGTGTCTTGGCTTGGCCATGACACTTATAAGTGTCTTGGCCAAGCCAAGACACCACGGGGTGTCTCAGTTTGGATTTTTCTAGTTTTGGCGCGTCGAGTTTGTTTCCACCGTAAATTCGTCATCCGGACTCGAAACTACATGGTTCAATATGCATTGGAAAGCCGACGAGGAGATCTATAAGCTCCTATGATTGAATCATAGTGAAGTAAATGGGACACCAGGGGTGCTACGCCTTTCGTAAACGACGTGGGGCTCCCGACCAGCTCTTTTTCTTGTTTTTCCGAAGTTTCATTGCTTTGTATGGTCTGTTGACTCACTTCATGTGTTTGTCATTGTCAAATGACCTCCTGTGACTCGGATAGTGACGTTCATCATCTTCTCTCTGTCTCGAGCCGTGTGTGGGGACCTATAGGCAATCTTTGACGCCTAAAGACTCCAGTTAACGTATGAGTATAAACTGTATTCACACTGATCAATGCATTACGATAAAGGTCAGACGCTATTTAACACGTTATGACGAGGGCCAAACACCGGTCAACGTGTTATGAAAAAGGTCAAATGCTGGTCCAAATGTTGCAATGAAGGTCAATGCAGGTCAACCCATTACCATGAAGGACAGTACCAACTAACGCATTGATAATTTCCCTGAAACAAGACTCAGATCAATTCCAGGTCAAAGGATAATCCCCAGGGAGATCAACCATGATTCAGATGTAAACTCCTGACGAAGATAATCAGTTCAACATCGATAGATATTAACACGCCAATCTCAGTTCGAGACTTCAACAAACGGTCAGATGATAAACACAACACCGAAAGAATTTTAGTTATTCGATAAAATACTGAATAGACTAAGAATTAGAGAAGTCAAAAGCTAAAGCCAATCATAGGTCCTTTTACACCGAACGAAGGTTGGGCCTATCACATCCAAAGTATTTCAGACTCTTCTATAAAAGAAACGAGACTGGAACACTTTGGAGGGAGTATCTATAGGCGTTAAAAATTACCTATAGGTTCCCACACGTAGTTCGAGATAGAGAGAAGATGATGAACATTGTTATCCAAGTTAAAGAAGATTATTTGACGTCGACAACCGCATGAAGTGAATCAACAAAGCGTATGAGTTAACAGAACAACAAAATATGTAAAATAGCGGAACAAGACAAGTCTAGAAAAGTCAGAAGGTGCAAGACGTCTTGGAATGACTCGCATGTGCAGGTCACCCTAAGGTGACCCACGCAAGTGCGGGTCACCTTAAGGTGATCCGCACAGGGCCGCGTGCTGACTCGCACCCGAAACCTCCAAAACTAGTTTTCAACTATTTTTAGGGATTTGTTCATTTCAGAGCCTCCCAACTGCTTGGATATTATATTTAAACATGGTTAGGCCATTGTTAACTGAAGATAATACCAAATCCTTTACTCATATCCAAAAATACTGCATCCGAAGCCTATAAATACAAACCTAGGGCCCCTATTCACTGGACCAAAAATTCTATAAAAGAGGGCGAGATTATGTCGGTTTGAAGAGTGTAATCAACGAATTTTAGAGGAGGGCTAGTAGATCTTGGTGAATTCTAGCATAAAGAGGTAGTTGTTCAAAAGATCTGAGGCCCGTGCCAGCATACCTTGAGACCAAACTTGGTTTTGATCACAAGAAGAGTAGTAATCTCACTTGGTTGAGATTATTTACTTCTGCAATTGTTTTCTTTGTGAAGAAAGAGCATTGATCTTTTATTTCGATCAACCGGATCTGATCCACGATGGTCAACGGATAAACCCCAGTACAGGCAATGATTTCACGTAAACAGCAGGCGATAAATATCTTTTGTGTGTTGTTTGAAGAGAGAGAGTTATAATTTTTATTTTTATTGTGTAAGGAATCTTATAAAAAGTCATTCCTTTTAAACTTATTGTAAACGACTGAAGTTGTAATAAGTTTAGTAATGAATAAACCAACTTTCACCCTGAACATGGAGAAAGAAGAAGAGAAGAGAGAGGAAGAGAAAGAAGAAGAGAAGAGAAAGAGGATGGTGAGAATGTGGAGAAACAAGAAGAGAAGAGAGAGGAAGAGAAAGAAGAAGAGAAGAGAGAGGAAGAGAAAGAAGAAGAGAAGAAAGAGGAAGATAAAGAGGAGGAGAAAAAGGAGAATGTTGAAGATTCATCCTTGACAAACTCATTGCCGAGTCGGAGGCACAAGTTTATCAAAAGAGATCAAAGAAATTAGCTACAAAGGGGACAAGGGGACCAAGTACTAGGATAAGAACGCGATCACAACTAGTCCGAATCCCATTCATTGAAGAAAAGAAGAAGGAAGTTCGTGAAGAGATAATTATAGTACACATCAGAAGGATAATAAGAGGAAAATAATTAGGTACTACTGTAAGTCTTTTGAAGTTGTTAAACGAGGGTATTCCTAATGTTGATGATTTTGGCATACGCTTGGTTGATAGAGAAGGAACATTCGTTCACAACTTTGGAATATCTCATCATGTTATAGCAAAGCTCACACCTGATGAGGATAGATGCGTCTCAAATTTTTACAATAAAAAATTCGATCAGTAAGTTTAGTAATTCTCATTCATGTTTGGCTACATATTACTTGTGATATTTTATCCATTCATGTTAATGTTTGTGTATAAATGTTAAATATTTCCCAATATATGTTAACTTATGGACATTTATGTTCACGCTTGCTCGTACATGTTACCTTTCACTTTTAGATGTGCACGTTTATCAACAACTGCTAACGTTTGTATCTTAATATTATATTTCCAAGTCGTGTGTTATTATCAATATGTTGAATAGTAGTATTGATTCTTTAGAGCTTCTTTATCTACTACGTGGAGGCCGTATTGATGACCATGCAAGTTTAATATGTTAAATATATGCATATCTAGATTTTTTTGTGTTGTGTTGTTATACAATTTAATTTTCATCTCTTACATGGTAAATTTACAGGTCATTGAAGCTTTGATAAATAGAATAAGCACATGGTTAGAGAGACCGAAAATTACCTCCCTGAGCAAGAATTATGGGGTCGTATCAACTTACTTTTGCGTAAGCACTAGTTTCAAACCCTAACCATCATTACATCTTATTTTTAATTGGCATAACATTATCTTCTTAGCAATACATCATAGTCTTTATGCAAAGACTCCTGATTTTCCATATCTGTACACTTCATTTATACAAAAGCATGTTGCTATGAGCAAGAGTATACTCCTTATCCCCCTTGTGCGTCAGGACCACTGGCATGTTTCTGAAGTAAGGTTGGATGAGGATGTTGTTAAGCATTATAGCTCAGCTAGCCATAGTGCGTATATTAAACCAGTAAATATTTGGAACATATGAAGTCTGGTTTTGATCTCCATAATATTTGGAGAAAGTTCAGATATGAAGCCGTCCCTTGCGAGTAACAGTCTGGAATGTTAATATTTCACAAATTTAATCTTTTTCATTTTATCTAACATTATATATCTAACTAGCTTGCTACTTTATATCATGTAGTTTTGATTGTGGAATTTTCGTTCCCTTATATATGAAGGCTATAATTCGTGGGGTTGATATGATTCGAGTAACTACTCCCGATGAGGAGTCAGACATCATCCGTGCCAAGCTTGCGGCTGAACTTATAATAGAAGGATGGGAACAGAAGAAGCAAGCATAGACATTAGATAAGGATAGAAGAAAGTTATTCTAAAAATTGATTGATTGAATAGATAAGGATGGGAAAAAAATTTGTGTGCATATTTATATTGTGTATATTAATTTAGTTGTGTAAACAATTGGTGTGGATGACAAACTACGCATCAAGCTTGACCTTTCTTATTGTTATTGTATTTATGGTATTTTTGCTACTATATATCGATGTTTTGTTTTGATACAACATATATTTAACAGGTACAAATGAAAAAACTACATGTTCACCTGAATGTCAGTAAGAAAAGCCAGTAATTAACATGTAAGTCCGACAAGTTATCAAATACCACTAAAAGTTAACATGTTATGAAGAACGCTAACATATACTAGTGAAAGATAACATATTCCACTGAAAGTTAACCATTTTTGATAAAAGTTAGTGTGACGCCCCTGATTTCACACAAGGCTACAGTTCAAGGTGAATCCAAGGATGTCAAACCTGCCATGCACCCACACAGTGCAACAACACGTTTCACCATCACAGAAATATCTCTCTAGTGAAATCAATAATAAACAATTATAGGTACATAGCAGATAGAACAAAGTAATATTGTAATGAACATGAATAAAGAAATGAGAGAATCCAATAATAAAATAATCATGTTCCAACTGAGTCAAATGAAACACAACTGATAAACTAAAACCAATGTGAAGTATCTTGATACATAGAGTCCAATAAAGTAGTACTAAGGCATTCATCCTTTACAAAATGAAATACAACTCTTATGTCCAGAAGTAAACCATAACTACAGTGGGGCTCTAAGTAAACTACTAATATGAATAATGATGGAAGCTAAATTACATCACCATCAACCTGTAACTCTCCGTGTGCCTGACTCGCTGCCTGACGAGAGGGGAAACAATGAGCATCAAAGTGCTAACGAGATTATCTCCACCGCTCAAAGGGGGAGGGGGTTAGGAGTATATATGAAAATACTAGTTAGTACATATAGATATAAAATTATCTATCCTGGACTAAGTAGAAATTGATATTTAGAAATTCACAATATGAGAATGGGTACGTCGAGCAAAATAATCCAAACAAGAAAACCCTCATGTATATACCTCGTATCTCAAATTGTGAATCACTAAATACTAACTCCAAATCCTATAAATAAAACAACGAAAAAAGAAATACAAATTCAAACCGCAACCAATACAAGTCAGGTCAAATCCTCACACTACCCTCGGGTAGTGGCACAGTTAGAGATATAACATCCGATAAAAGGAACTCACCTAGAATATACCATGCATGACAACCTCAGTCTTATACCCTACTCTCAGGGTAAATATCACGGGAGCATGAATGCAGTCTGTGTAATACTCTATCAGAAATAACGATGCTTTTGTATGGTGCTCACAATATCCTGTGACGTCACTATCTTGCTCAATCGCCCTACGGAATGTAAGCATATCAGCCCAATCCGAAATGATGTATCATAGAGTGTAGTCTACCACGATCTCATTGTTACATACAAACTAATCCACTCTGAGTGTAGTCTCCCACGGTCTCATTGTAGGATACCAATTAACCCATTCAAGCATTCACAATATGATGAAATGCAAAATACGCCGTTCTCTATCATGAAAAATCAAAATATAGGGTTACATACCTCCAAATGCGCGTGCATGCTCAAATTCCAGATACGTGTGCTCCAGTGGTCAAGAACGTGTTTTGATGTGCGCACCCTAACCTCATGTTCGCAATTATCTCACATGATACAAACATTAAGTTCACAATTCACAAGCTAACATAGACCAGTCGACTGATGTATCTTCATCGGTCGACCGGAGGCATACACAAAACATACACATAGCCACACAGCCTTGATCGATCGACCGATGCTTGTGCTTTAGTCGACCGACACGAGGTTAGCTTTCAGATTCCTGTAAATTATTTCAGGTGACATGTGGATTTTGTTTCTATCTATTAAATATTGATATTAATCAATTAAAACACATATATAAATTCTTGTTTAATGTTATTAGGGTTCACTTAACAACATAAATCACAATTATCAAGTTTGAGTGTATTCTATAAACTCTAGCGTGATCATGTTCATAAGAAACATCATGAAAATCATAATTCTCAACAAAAACTCATGTTTAATTTATTTCAAAACTTGAATCCAAATCAAAGAATCCGTTTTATAACTTTTTAAAACAAAAAGATCAATTCTTTGTATCCTATAGTTTTAAAGAACAATCTTTATACTTAAACTAGGTTTTAAGGCTTAATAAAATCAAATAAAACTTAGCAAAAACCAAATAAAAATAGTGATGTGATTGGAGGAGATTAAAGTCACCTCAAAACTCATTGGAATCACCAAAAGTCTAAGAAAACACGATCTCCTTCGACAAACGCTGACTATCTCACCCTCTTCTCAGTATTTACTTCACAAAGCTCTTCAAAATCACCAAAATATGATCTAGGGTTTTTGAGGGGAGAGGGTGACTGCTAGGGTTCAGAAATATGATGTAAAAGAGATATTTTTGTGAAATATATCCATATATATATATATATATAGGCAAACCAGAAACAATTCAAAAAGATCTAAATCCAAATAAGACTGGGAAACTGGCCTCGTCAGTCGACTGATTACTTGCCATCAGTAGACTGATGAGCTCCTATCAGTCGACTGATAGGCAAGCAACAGTCGACTTACCCGAGGTAGTTTTTGGCCTACAGGTTTTGCAAGTGTGTGCATGTTTTCACTTGTTTTGTGCATGTTTAACACTTGTATGCTCTCATATATACACTTAATTGATCTCAAATCAATTACTAACATACTCATTCATAAACAAATGATATTTATCATAATATAACTTTTTTATTTTATTTACCATAGTATTTTAAAAAATTACACGATTTTACAATCACCCCCCCTTAAAAAAGTTTCGTCCTCAAAATTTCTCAATCGTATCTTAGAGATTAATAATACGAGAAAAGCATGTTGATCCCATACAAGGAAACCCTCACATACACATATCATACCATTAATCTCCAGATATGAATCACAAGGGATATTTATACTTAAAAATCTAGAATGCAAATACTCACACTTAACCCCTAATTAAACGAAAATAGTACGTCAGGCGAAAAATCCAAACAAGGAACCCTCCATATATATACCATGTGTTTCGAAATGATTAGGAGCTAAGTGTTAATATCCATATTCTAGCGTTAAATGCAAATGTAGCTATTAAGATAATATAAACACAAACAAATTATAGTTGACATTATACCTTCTCAAACAGGTGCGGATAGTCGCGACGCATATCCTCCTCGCGTTCTTAAAAAGCTTCCTCTGCTCCTTTCGTGTTCCACTGAACTTTGACTAATGGAATCACTTTATTTATAAATCTCTTATCTTCTCTAGCAAGAATGTGAACTAGGATCTTAATGGCGGTCAAAACTACATGAAGCTCAATCTCTGGCGCATCTAGCACTCTCTGTTGCTCCTCGTCTCATAAATACTTCTTGAGCATCAAAACATGAAAAATGACGTGCACATTGGATATCGATGCTGGAAGATCTAGTTGGAATGAGATAGTTCCAACATATTCCACAATCCAGGACGGTCCTATGAATCTCAGGGCAAGCTTTCCCCGCCTACCAAATCGCTGAACTCCCTTCATAGGTGACACCTTTAACAAAACAAAATCTCCAACCTGGAACTATAAAGGTCATCATCTCTGATCTGCATAGCTCTTCTACTAACTCTAGGCTATGAGAATATGATTTAGAATCAATGCTACTTTCTCTGTAGTTTGCCTCATGAGCTCTTGCCCAAGAAATAAGGTGTTCTTCGGCGCTGCCTAACAAATCGGGGATCTACAAGGTCTCCCATACAAAGCTTCATAAGGAGCCATACCTATAGTTGCTTGATAACTATTATTATAGGCAAACTCAATCAATGGAATATGATCGTCCCAGCTACCGTGAAAATCGATAACACAGGCTCGCAGCATCTCCTCCAACACTTGGTTCACTCTCTCTATTTTTCCATTTGTTTGCGGGTGAAAAACACTACTATATGATAGCTGGCTGCCAAAAGAATTTTGGAAGCTCCTCTAGAAATGTAAAGGTAAAACTAAGCCTCGATCCGACACGATAATCTCCGGAACTCCATGCAATCGTACAATCTCCCAGATGAAAATCCTCGCATAAGTCTCTTCTGTATAAGTAGTCTTGATGGGTAGGAAGTGTGCCAACTTCGTCAATCGATCAACAATCACCCAAATTGAATTGTTCCCTTTGCTAGACCTCGTCAAGTCCATAATAAAATCCATAGAAATATTTGTCCACTTCCACTCAAGAATGAGTAAAGGTTGCAGGGTACCCGCGGGTCTCTGATATTCTACCTTCACTTGCTGATAGATAAAGCATTTCGCTACATAATCTGTAGTATCCCTACGCATGCCGCTCCACCAAAAATGTCTCTTTAGGTCCTTATATATTTTGGTTGTGCCTGGATGCACCGTGTACCTAGTGTGATGTGCCTCATCAAAAAATTCCTTCTTCAACTACAGAATATATAGCACCACTTGTCAACCTTTCATTCGAAGGCCCCTGTCTGATCTGATGGTCCAATTAGCCTTGGGCTCTTTGGCATATCCCACTTTCGGGTTTGAATCAAAGAGTCCTCCGCCTGAGCACTGATCACTCTATCAGTCCCTGATGGATGCATGGCTGAAGCTCCCAAAAATATGCTACTCCCGCTAATCTCCGGCCTAAAGTCAAACTGACTAAGAGTGAGAAAATCTTGATACAACGAGCACCTCAAAGCTGCAAGCCTGTGACAACGCTTCCTACTTAATGTGTCTGCTACAACGTTCGCCTTACCCAGATGATACTACAATGCGAACTCGTAATCCTTGATGAACTCAACTCATCTCCGCTACCTCTGGTTGCATTCCTTCTGATAGAAGAGGTATTTCAGACTCTGATGATTTGTAAACAGTTCGAACTAAACTTTATAAAGATAATGTCTCCACGTCTTCAATACAAAGACCACCGCTACTAACTCTAAATCATGGGTGGGATAATTTTGCTCATGAGTCCTCAGCTGCCATAAAATGTAAGATACTACTCTTTGGGTCTACATTAAACGCCTCCTAATCCCAACAAAGATGTATCTAGGTAAACAACAAAAGTCTTTTCACTGCTCAGGATGATAAAACTAATGTTGTAGTCAACTTGGTCTTCAAAATCTCAAAGGCCTTTTGGCATTCCGGTCCCCAAACAAACTATACACCCTTCTTCGTAAGGCGTGTCAATAGGGTAGAAATATTCAAAAAGTCCTGGATAAACTTCCTATAATAGCCGGCAAGACCTAAGAAGCTACAAATCTCTGTCATGGTCTTCGGCAGCTCCCAATCAAGAACTGCTTCCACTTTAGTTGGATCTACTACAATGCCCTTTTTACTAATAACATAGCCCAAAAATCTAACTTCTGATAGCCAAAACTTGAACTTTCTAAACTTTGCATACAACTGGTGCTCTCGTAAAGTCTGCAACGCTAGACAAAGGTGCTGCTCATTCTCGGCCTCTGATCTCGAATAGTTGAGGATGTCATCGATGAAAACAATCACGAACTGGTCTAAGTAAGGATGGATAATATGGTTCATCAAATCCATAAATACTATGGGTGCATTGGTTAGCCCAAATGGCATAATAAGGAACTCAAAAGACCCATATCGAGCTAGAAAGGCGGTTTTAGGAATATTCATCTTCCGAACCTGCAACTGATGATAGCCAGAATGAAGATCAATCTTTGAGAAATAATATGCTCCCTACAACTAATCGAATAAGTTACCAATCCTCAGTAGTGGATACCTGTTCTGGATGGTGACCTTATTCAACTCATGATAATCGATACACAATCGAAGACTGTCATCCTTCTTCATCATGAAAAGGACTGGTGCTCTCTACAAAGAATGATTCTAATGAATGAAACCCTGCGTAGTGAATTCATCTAACTAAATTTGTAGCTTCCTCATCTTAGCAGGTGCCATACGATAAGGTGCACGTGAGATCGGTGTTGTGCTCGGTTGCAACTCGATGCAGAACTCAACCTCTCTCACTGGGGGTAATCCATGTATGTCCTGAAAGATATCCTGATACTCTGAAACGACTCTAGTCTTACTCAAATTAGCACCCTAATCTCGCATCATCACCTCCTCGACGTATACTAGAAATAACTCCCCAAATTGGTTGCCCTATGAGGTCACTACAACTAACTCGGTCATATCAAACACTCGCAAGCTGACTGTTTTCATAAAATAGTTGATACCGATGTGGTAGGATGATAGCCAATCAATACCAAGAATCATGTCGAACTCAGACATATGCAATATGATCAAATCAATAACGAATTCAGACTCGTCTAAGTTGATAATGCATATCTTACAGATACTCTTTAAGAGGGATACTTCTCCCAAAGGAGTAGAAACTAGCAGAGGAATATCTAAGGGTTGTGCTACAAGCTGGAGTCTAGTCATGAAAGCATAGGAGATGAATGAATATGAAGCTCCTGAATCGAAAAGAATACGAGCTGGGAAGGAATTCACATGGAATGTACCTTCCACTATGGTCTCGCTCACACCGTGATCACGCGGTACTACTGTATAAACTCTACATGAAGCTACGGTCTACTACCCTGAAGGCTCTGCGGTTCTGTCAACGACTCGTGGTGGCAATAGTGTAACCGTCGGTGATGCTTCTATTATAGGCACGGTTGGTGCGACCGGTGGTGGAACTTCAGATGATGGTATTGCTGGCGGAATCTAGTTTGCCATTTGCTCCTCTAGTGCTGCTAGTCTACCTGCAATTGGGGCGATGAGGTAGATCATATACTGTGGAGCCTGCTACGGCTCGGGCTCTGACGCAGCTTGCCCAGCTCATCCTAACATCTATAATTTCAGGAAAAGAGCTTATAAGACACGGTAAATGAGACCTCAAGAAAAATAACATATCATATAACAATAGGTAAATCGTATAACATATCATTCATGTAAATACTTTTTAATCAAAGTAAGATAGTTATCGTAAAAAAATTGTAATTTTTGAGGTATACGTATAACGTCCTCACTCAATCTAGGAATTTCTAGCAGACTCTATATATGAATCCTAGGAAACTCTATCCTAGCTTCACGACTCTACACAAGATGATCCTAATGATGCCGAAACTAGAACTCTGATACCTACTATAATGCCCCTGATTTTACATAAGGTTGTAGTCCAAGGTGAACCCAAGGATGTCAAACCTGTCATGCACCCACACAGTACAACAACATGTTTCACCATCACAGAAATATCTCTCTAGTGGAATCAATAATAAACATGTATAGGTATATAGCAGATAGAACAAAGTAATACTGTAATGAACATGAATAAAGAAATAAGAGAATCCAATAATAATATAATCATGTTCCAACTGAGTCAAATGAAGCGCAACTGATAAACTAAAACCAATGTGAAGTATCTTGATACATAAAGTCAAATAAACTAGTACTAAGGTACTCATCCTTTACAAAATAAAATACAACTCTAATGTCCGGAAGTAAACCATAACTATGGTGGGGCTCTAAGTAAACTACTAATACGAATAATTCTCCGTGCGCTTGACTCACTGTAGGCGTCTAAAAATACATATAGGTTCCCGCACACGGCTCGAGAAAGAGAGAAGACGATGAATGTAACTATTTGAATCACAGAAGTTTATTTGATGTTGACAAGCGCATGAAGTGAGTCAACAAACCGTGTGAAGCAACAAAACTTCAGAATAATAGAAACATGAACTGATCAGGAGCTACGCGTCGCTTACAAAAGACGAAGTGCCCATCATGCCCCGTCTACTTCATATATGATTCAACCATAGGAGCTTGTAGTTCTTCTTGTCGGCTTTTCAACAAATATTAAATCGCACAATTCCGAGTTTGGACTACAAAAATACGTCAAAAATGGACGGGATGCGCAGAACGGTGCCCAGAGCCAAAACCAAGACACCCTAGGTGTCTCGGCGTGGCCGAGAC
>NC_033800.1:78224666-78244767 GCF_001876935.1 Asparagus officinalis
GTTAGAGCCAAATTACCCAAGACACCCAAAGGTGTCTCGGCCACTGCCGAGACACCGCGGGCGTCCGCAGCCCCGAAAACCTGTTTTTGGCTATTTTGAACTGTTTTTCGACCGTTAACCACCTAGATTTGTTTCAACTAATTAAATATCATCCAAGAACATGCTTAAAGGGTTATAACTGAAGATAAGAGCGAATCGATCATTCTTATCCGAAAACAAATGTCCTAAAGCCTATAAATACAGCCACAGGGCCTTCATTTTTTTAGATCTAAAATTCTTGAGCGTTGGCGAAGCTCTGCTGGATTGAAGACTAAAAGAGCATGAATTTCAAAAGAGAGGAGAAGATCGGATCGAGTTTGTCAGCATAAATAAGAGGAGCTCGTCAGATCTACAGTTCCCGGTTTCTTACCTTGAGATTGCCCCGTTGTGGTGATCTCGAGAAGAGTGATTATCTCGCTGTTGTCGAGATAATTACTTCGGTTTCTTGATTCCTTCGCGAATCAAGAAAGCTCCAGATCTGATCTGATCATTTGGTAGTCCACGGATATCAATATCCCCATCACAGGCCAAGATCCCACGCAAGCAGTGAAGGATAAACGTCTGTTGTGTTTGTTGATAAGAAAGTTATAATTTTTGTTAAAAGTCTTATAAAAAGACCATTTTTTGAGTTTGTTATAAATGCTTAAATTTGTAATGAACTCGTCAATGAAAGTAATTTTCTCCCCAAGCAAGCTAGCGACCATAGTGGGAGCCAACAGCTTCACTGCTGAAGCTGTCGTGCCACAACCAGTGATCAAGATCCTGGTAAATGAAGAGGTCAAATACGAATTCGACCAGTAGAAATTCGAAGAGTATATCTCTTCTTCCTCCTCTAGATCTGCCTCTCCGCGCAAGCGCAGGAAGGTCTTCGCTTACGGGAAAGCTCACCGGACTTCGGGCTCAAAGATCCAAGATCCTCTCACCGTCATTGTGCTTATACCTCGCGACCTCCCTCCAATGTCCAACAGGGCTGAATCTATAGGCCTAGGCCTCCCCTCTATCGAAGGGTTAGCTGTTGAAGGTGCGCCGACTCTATCAAAGAGAGCGTGCCAAAGGCGACGCCAACGTCTTGTGCGTTAACTCGCTAAGGCTTTGGAGCTAATGGACGGGATCTGCTACGATCTGGATTTGAAATCTAGGGAGCACCAAGAACCACAACGGCAATCGAGCTACCCCCCTCCAAAGAAGAAAAGAATGAATGGATCCGCGTCAAAAGAACCCGCTCTACCCTTAAGGAGCAAATACAGAAGCGCCACGCATTGCTTGCGCACGCCTGTGTCCTTGTACAAAAAGCACAAGAAATGCAGAAGGAAGAGGCAGTCAGAAAATCACCCAAGCAGAAACGGGTTTGGATGCCAAAGGTCAAATCAGCACCTAAGGCAAAAACAGACAAAGTTATCATTCAACCTTTGTCAACTCTAGATCCCACTCCTCTTGGTAGTGTAGACCTCACTAAATTCAGAATTCCTCTAAAAGACCACCTTGGTCCTCTCCCCGAAGATCGAGATAAAGCACCTGTTAAGTAGCGACTAGGACCATTGAAAGGCTCCCAAGCAACCATTCAGGCTGGGGGTCATACTAATCCCCTAATAATAATAATAAAGGGAAAGCTCTTATGACCGACCGCATCGTATTACGAGTCGAAGTTCAAGAGCCCGTTAGAGTTTCTTGCTCACAAAGGTGTAAATCTGAACGAGTGACACTTGAAGATGCCAATGAAACGTCGTATCCCCAGAGGGAAACTGATGATGATGTTATACCTGGAAAGTCATGCCAACACACGATGGGTTGCTCTGGTCATCAGGCCAATAAGTTATACTATCACGATGAGGGTACGAATAAGTCTCGAAAGAGAAATACCCGAGAAACGGACTCTTACTGTCCGTGTGTGAAAATCATCAAAGCAGTGTTGTCAGAATGTAGCTGCTATGAGACTGCTCCCTGAAGGGTCTCTGTATTTGAACGAATCTCTACTGAAACGTCCAAACCAAAGACGAGGCATTTCCATAGAAGAAGGCCAACAGGTTTAGGTGACGAGTTCCCTCGAGTAACTATCAACATGGCCGACAAAGGCAAGTCCTCGCGACGCTTCAATCCTAAACCATTTACAGAAGTATCCCAGTGCATGACTTGGCTGCGGTCTGGAATTGTCAGACCTAGACCTAGGAGGGCATGGTCCTCAGATGACAAAATTTCAGTTGCTTGCTCTGTATTGGCTTCTGATGATACAACATCCGGTGCAGGGCAATCTTATGAATCATTCATGATTAATACCGAGCAAATGGCTAAAATTCTCGAGGATGCTTTAGCCAAGCAGAAAGAGAATTTTAAATTTGAAATAGAAATAGCCATGTAGGAGATGAGGGATATGCATAGTTAACAAATTACAGTGCTGACAAATCAGCAAGGGGAATCCAGTCGTCGCAATAATCCTAACCAAGTTGATATTGATCGGGAGGCGGACGAGAATACCAACATGGAACCCCCTCCCGTTAACAACAATACCGAGGGTGGTCCCTCGGATGATAATAATATGAAGGAGGACCACATCACTTCTCCCCAGAATCACTCAAAGAAAGATAGGAGCGAGGATAAGAAGATGAGGGACTTGGAGAGCAAAATCAATGCATTGATGAGCGCTCAAGAAGTAAAGAAGTCCGGAATACTGTGTCCATACCCGAGAGAGTAGGAATCAATCTCGTACCCTGCAAAGTTTAATTTGATCAACTTTACATCGTTTGATGGAAAGGGTTCCTCCACTCAATACTTAATATACTTCAAGTCTTATTTGGGAATAATCTCCAGAAATGAGCCCTTGATGGTATGGTCATTCGTTAGTACTCTTTACGGAGCAGCCTTCGATTAGTATCGCCGTCTTAAGCCGGGAAGTATCAGTAGTTGGGATGACATGGAAGACATGTTTCTCACAAACTTCTTCGATGATGACACTGAGGTTTTAATCGAAACGTTATTCGATGAGAAGCAGAAGGATGGAGAGTTAGTCAAAAATTTCATCAAACGATTCTAGAACAAAGCTATAAATTGTAGAGATCTGGTTAGCGAAGACTTCATCCAGGAAACTTGTCACAACAATTTTTCTCTAGATATCCTCGAAGCTATGGGAATAGCGCCATCCAAGACTTTGAAGGATTTGAAGGTCCAAGGAGAACGAGACAAACGCTTCCTCAAGAGGAAGAAGGCCGAAAGAGGTCAAACGGCGACAAATACTCTACAACAGAATTTTGTCCCTCAGGGTAAAGGAGAAGCACAAGTGAACGCAGTGGATGCGAACCAAATGTTCGAGCTGCAAGCGCAACCACAACTGCCACAAAAGCAAAAGACCACGGAACCAAAGTTCCCAAAGGTTTACTCGTTTAAAGAAGACGAAGTCCCCAGTATTTTTAAATACCTCATAGAGAACAACAAGGTCAAGTTACCTCCGATCCAAGATCAAGAGGACGCTAAAAGGGTTAATGACCCAAAGTACTGCATGTTCCACAGGGCGGTTCACCACCCTACCAAGTCATGTTAAGCCTTCAAAGACAAAATCCAAGCTTTGATTGATGTTGGGGTCATTATGATGAAACCATCTAAAGAGAAGAAGGTGGGTGCGAACGCAGTGTCGATCAGCTTTGGGTATGTTCCTTTGAATTGGTTTCAACCTGAAACTGTAATAAACGTAGCGGTGAAGACCCTCAATGATGATCCTCACAAACAATGCCAGAAGGGACTTGTGCCACACACAGCTCCAAATGGCAAGATTGTCTGGGTCCATCCCGATCTGATTAAAGATGAACAGTGGGCTAGATCATCATCCAAGAAGAAGTAAAAGGGGAAAGGGAAGCCTTATTGTGGAGCCGCAGCCATTCCAAAAGAAAATGATGAAAGAATCCCTACTTTCCCACTCTTAGAAGATGATCAGGAAGTCTTTGTGACCAACGGAGAACCGGACTTTTCTACCCGGAGTAGAAACGAATACCATTTTAAGTATCCAACAGTCTCCGAGTAGTTAGCTAAGCAGAGGGTAACAAAAACCATTCCCTCCAAGACATTAGTGGAAATGTGAGTGATCACAATTCTCCCAGCACCTGTTGACAAGACTCAGCAAAACCTAAAGGAGAAAGAGCCTTTATACCAAGAGGGCTAGAACCCGAAGCAGTCTCGATTCAATCAACCGATTGGGAGAGACAAACCGGAAAGCTCAAGCACTTCAAACCGCTTTGACATTATGACACAGTTAACCAATATACCAGTTAGAATAACTCTATATGAGCTGCTACGTCTTTCGAAAGACATGAGGGAAGCATTGCAAGAAGCCTTAGCAAATTCTGACGTTTTCCTAACTCAAATCAAGCCATCACCTGAAGAGCCAGAGTCGTCAGTCCAACATTACAACCTCGCGGAACACCATTTTCCTTGCATTTCTTTTACCAAGGAAGATATACAGAAAAAGAATTCAAAGCATGATCGGCCCCTATATTTCACGGGGCACATTAGCTCCAGCGTTGTCAACCGGATCCAAGTCAATCCAGGTTCCGCTGTTAGCATCATGCCACTCCGATTAATGTATAATCTCGGAATACCGACCAGTAAGCTGGCCTTCACGGGAACTACGATCTACGGATTCAACACCAGTGGGTTTAAGCCACTAGGTAAAATCCGAGTGAAGTACCAGATTGGAGACTTAAAGTCGGAAGTCACATGTTATGTGATCGACGCAGAGACTTCATATAACTTGTTGTTGGGTCAACCATGGATCCACAGTAACGTTATAGTCCCTTCTACCCTCCATTAATGTCTTAAATATGTATACACTAATAATGAGGTCAAAACGATGGTCGTGGATAAACAACCGTTTAAGGGGTTGGAAAATTATTTTACTGATTCCCTTCTCTACGGTGCTGAATCTGATACTGAACCATCCATCCAAGGTACGGACAGTAGAGAAGAAGCTGATACCAAAATTGGGTTTGATTATAATGGTGGTTTTGTACTTAATAACATTGTACCCATTATAATCGATCTTGATGATGGAGAGTCATCGAAAAATATTTATAATTAGCAACTTGCCGAAGAAGTAGCAATAAATGACAATTTAGAGTACTCGTTGTGTCTTGATAACATTATGAAAAAGTTATACGACGACCCTAACTTGTACGTACCACTTCAATCGTCTTGCATGACGAAGAAGCATGTTCAGGATTTGTTTGGAACAACACTTATCATTCCCACAAAGGCAGGGGGTGAGAAGGAAGTCGTTTATGGTAAAGGGAAGGAATTTTCAATACTAAACAACTTCTTGGAAGAAGATGATAATGATGATAAACATGCCCCTCATTTATTCAGATATGACACAAAAGCACGTAATCTCATGGAGAAATATGGATATGAATTCGCACTCCGAGAGGGTCTTTGTTTTGGTCGAGGTTCGCGAGTTCCACCTCATATGACCTATGTACCAAAAGGAAAACCCGGTAATTATTATAGCTACAGAAGAGGTTTAGGCTATGTCTCCTTGTCCGATGACAAGTGCTGCTAGCAAGTCATCGATCAAATAGCTAATAAGGGTAAAGACGGATATTCTTCCAATTCTTTAGCCTGGGACTCCGATGCTAGTCTTGGGGAAATGTTCAAAAAATTGATGTCGAACATGACTACAATTGACTCCATCACCGTTAAGGAAGACGATCAAATACCGACTTGGGAAGACCCTTGGGTTCATCACCTGAATATACAGTACGGTGATAGGTTCGAGCAAAGGGAACCCCCTATCGAGAACCAAGTAATCCAGGTGAATATGAGTGACGAAGATAATCCGAAACCGATATTCATTAGCGACAGTCTCCCGCCAAATGAGAAAGAAGAGCTAATTTCCCTCATTAGAGAGTACATCGATGTTTTTGCTTGGAACTACGAGGATATGCCAGAACTCGATCCCAATGTGGCAATGCATTGCCTTAATATTAAGCCGGATGTCAAACTTGTCAAACAATAGCAAAGACGGTTTTGTCTGCAAATTATGGAGGCAATCGAATCCGAAGTTAAAAACGTTATCGACTCGGGTTTCATCAGGGAGGAGCAACACCCTGAATGGCTTGCCAATATTATCCCGGTCCTTAAGAAGAACGGCAAAATTAGGATTTGTATCGACTTTAGAAATCTTAACAACCCCTATCCAAAATACGATTTTCCTCTTCCCATTACAGATGTTATCATTGATAATACATGTGGGTTTGAGAGAATGTCCATCATGGATGGATTTTCTAGTTATAATCAGATAAAGATGCATCTAGATGACGAAAAGCATACCACATTCAGAACACCCCTCAGGTTTTCTGCTACACAGTTATGCCCTTCGGCTTGAAGAACGCAGGTGCCATATATCAAAGAGCCATATCAAAGATTTTCCAGGAGTATCTTCGGAGGACTGTTGAATGCTATATGGACGATCTAGTTATGAAGAGCCGTGACAAGAATGATCACAGCAATGACTTGAAGATGATGTTTGACCTGATGCGGACTCATCAACTAAAGATAAATCCTACCAAATCTTTCCTCGGAATGTCCAGCAGAAAATTCCTTGGATTCGTCATCACCACCAAGGGTATTCACATCAACCCTGATAAAGTGAAGGCAATTAACAAATTGCAACCCCTAGAAACCTTAAAGAACTTAGAGGGTTACAAGGACGGTTGGCTTATATTCGTTGGTTCATCTTGAACCTTTCGGGGAAATGTCAACCATTCTCTAAGCTCACAAAGAAGGGCGTATCATTCGTATGGGATGATGTCTGTCAAAAAGCATTCAAGAATATTAAAGAATATCTCTCGAAACCCCATGTACTCGTTGCACCAAAATCGAGAAAACTGTTCTTGATTTATGTCAAGGCGACAAGCCACTCGTTAAGTGCATTATTTGCACAAGACGACAACAATGGTGACGAACAGGCAATATATTACTTGAGCTGGACCTTTGTGGGCACCAAATCCCGATATCCAATGATTGAAAGGGAGTGTCTTGCCTTAGTATTCACAATTCAAAAGATACGGTATTACTTGGTTGGACAGACTATTTACATCATTTCCAACGTTAACCCAGTCCGAGTATTTATGATGCAGCCAGCTTTTATAAATTAGCGGTTAGCAAAATGGGCTCTGCTTCTGTCCCAGTACGATCTGCACTTTAAACAACAAAAATCGGTTAAAGGACATGCTATTTGTGATCTTCTGGTAGCTAACCCAACTACGGATATCGCCAAAGTATACGACGATCTGCCAGATGAAACCCACGAAGCCAACAAAACTTCTCATCAACAGGTGTGGCGTTTGTACTTCGACGGTACTTCTCGAGCAACTAATGTAGCAAGTCCTCCTGGATGTTCTAAGATCTCCTCCGGAGTCGGAGTTGTCTTTGTTTCCCCTGGAAAACATGTGATGCCTCAAGCCTACTCACTAATCGAGTCGTGCTCAAATAACGTAGCAGAGTATAACGCGTTGTTTATTGGAATCAGCTTTGCTAAGGAGCTGGGAGTCAAGTACCTTGAAGCTTTTGGTGACTCTCAACTGGTAGTTAAACAAGTTCAAGAGGAGTATGAGGTTAGAAATCAGGATTTGATACCATACCACAAGGTGGCCGTCTAGATGGTAGAATCATTCGAAGGATTCTTCATTGAATACATTCCACGCTTACAGAACACCTGTTAGACCCTAGAGGGGGGGTGATTAGGGTCTTATGCTAATCTAATCCGATTTAATGCCAATTAAAATTAATTAATAAGTTATCCTAGCAAGTATGAAATACAACAATGTATATGAGCTAGGATAAGCAATATGAACAACAAGATATATCCTAACAAAGAGATATAGGCAATGTATGTGCAAGGATATATAAGCTCAAGGGTAAACAATCTAAACTAGATAGTGGGCAATATAATCAACAAGCAATATACAAAGGCGATATAAGATATGAACATAAAAGTAAGTGCGCCAATGCAATCACAAACAAACAATATGATTACGGAGTTCGGTCCCCACGACCTACGTCTCCGCTCCTCACCTCGAGGAGATCTCCACTATCACAACCGGGTTTTCTACGTTCACCCGAACAACGTTTACACCTCACAATACAATCACTATGTAATCACACCTCACACACTAAGTGTTGGTCCTAGCCCGTGTCCTCCTCCTCAAGTGCTCGGTTACAACCTCTCCCTAGGCACGTCAACCGACGCCACTCCTCTTGGATTCGACCCCGTCTCTCACCACACACTTCTCTCGGTGTACAAGTGTATTACAAGTGAATCCTCACAATTAGACTCAATACAAAGTGTTTGTTCTCTACAATGAATGAGAACGAATTATAAGCTCACTCTCTAAGTTACACAATCCCACAACCCAATTATACTATGAATGTAAATACAATAAGCTCAATAGGTTGTGTGTGAACAAAGAGATAAAACAATATAAACTCAATATGAAATCTAGCTTATGAAATTATAATCAAAATAATAAATTGCTAGATGAGTTTAGAAACACTTCTCTAAAGATGACAAGAGAGTAGGAGAAGAGTGAATGCTCAAACACCAAAGGATGATCTCCACTTGCTCTTGTGAAATTGAATTCACAAACTCAAAACACTCAAAATGCTTAAAAGCTTATAAACACACTTTAAACAAACTTAAACCCTTAATTAAAACTTTCTTAAACTTGTTTTAAAACTCTCTTATTAGTTGGAGAGCTGAAGGCAATGGGGTATTTATAGGCTCATGAAACAAGTCCAAAAACCAAGAAAAACACCCCCAAAACATTAAAATAAACAAAAAACAGAACTAGCCGTTACTGTGCAACGGTAACCTGATCGGTCGACCGCAGAACGTCGTACGGTCGACCGCACTGTTCACAGCAACAAAAAAGGCTCTCTGGACATTTTCCGGTCGACCGCGGTGACACTCCCGGTCGACCGCATTACTGTAGCACTACACATCTAGTTTTGTAAAATCAATTAAAAATAGTAAAACAGTTCCAAAAATTATGACATTTTGTAGGAAGGTTCTAGACATGTAGAATGACATGTTAGAGAAAGAATTTCAGAAAAAGAATTTCCCAATTGAGAGAAATAAATATTTGAACACAGATTTACAGTTTCTGAAAAACTGCTGACATACACGATTTTGTAAAATCAATTGGGCATAGTAAATCAACTCCAAAAATAGTAAAATTTTGAGGAAAGTTTATAAACATGTAGATAAATATGTCAAAGAAAGAATTTCTTGAATACCGCTTCCCATTTATGAAAGCTTATCTGTTTTGTAAAACATGCACGAACATGTGCACGAACAAAAACATGATTTTGTAAATTCTATTAAACATAGCAAATCAATTCCAAACTTGATGAAACTTTTGCAAAATGTTTGTAAACATAAAAACAAACATGTTGAAAAAAAAATTTCTCAAATTGAATTTCTATTTGTGAAAACTCATGTATTTTGCAAGTGTGCCCAAAGCATGAAAACTCAAAACCATACATAACTATATATATACATAGAAACCAAATACGTGTGTGTATATGATATTGAGCTTAAGGTACTTAACACACATAATATAAAATCTAAACTAAGTTACCAAAGATAGATCTTGATCTTCAATAAGCTTGACTTGGTACACTTGCGGATGAAGCTAAACTTGATCTTTAACTTGAATTGTATGTTGCTTTACTCCACAGTTCCGCCAACCTCCTCTTGATATGATGAACTTGATCTTTAACTTGAATTGTATGTTGCTTTACTCCACAGTTCCGCCAACCTCCTCTTGATATGATCGTGTAGGCTCAATCCATCCAACCTCCAACTTATTGTTTGCCTAGAATAAATATAAAACACAAACACTAGACAAACAATATTAGATATAAATTGTTTGTAAATCATCATCAAAACAAGAAGGCCAACAACACCTACGCGGATACATTAGTAGCATTAGCAATATCTCTGGCATAGCCTCCCAAAACAGAATAGTTCATTATGGTAAGAACTCACCAGCTCTTCGTACTAATCTATGATATAGATGATGGAGAAGAGGATATTAAAGAAGTGCATTCAACCCAAGTTGAGTTTGAACCCTGAGACTGGTGTTTCCCTATCATAGACTATGTCCTACACGAGATTTTACCAGAAGACGCGAAGGAAAAGGACTTGATCCGACAGAGAGCATCAAGGTTCTACGATAACACAGAGAGTCAAACGCTATATCGTTGGGGGTGCGATGGTCTACTATTACGGTGCCTATCCACTAAAGAGGCAGAAGAAGTCCTTAGGGAGACGCACGAAGGAGTTTGTGGTGCACACCAACCCGGCCCTAAACTTTATGACCGCATCAGAAGGATGGGATATTTCTGGCCCACCATGATAAAAGATGCAGTCACGTACGCTCGAAAGTGTTACGCATGTCAAGTGCACGCGAATTATATGCACCAACCCCCGGAGCATCTACACCCTTCGGCCACATCATGGCCTTTTGAAACTTAGGGAATGGACGTCGTAGGTCCTATTTGTTGGCCTTCTTGCTTTGATGATGTTTAACAAATAATTTATTACTAATGTTGTTTGTCTAGTGTTTGTGCATTTCTATGTTTTGTAGACAAACAACGTAGTTGTGTTTGTCTAGTGTTTGTGCATTTCTATGTTTTGTAGACAAACAACGTAGTTGGAGGTTGGATGGATTGCGCCATAACGATCATATCAAATGGAGGTTGGCGGAATGTCGGTGAAGCCTTGCTATTCAAAGTTTAAGATCCAAGTTAAAGCTTCATCCGCGAGATTACCAAGTCAAGCTTATTGAAGATCAAGATCTTTGCTTGGGTAATTTAGTTTAGGAATTTATATTATGTGTGTTAGTACTTTAAGCTCAATCATATACACACATACACGTTTTGGTTTTTGTATATATATAGTTATATATATACATATATGTTTTGGTTTGATAGTTTTCAAGTTTTACTATGAAACAATTGAATATAATTAGAAAACATATTTTTGTTTCATACTCATATGCATATATATGATTTCATCAATATCAATTTTAGTTAGTTTAAATGAAATCATGTTTTAGTGCATTATATGTGTATTTTGATAAAATACTACATTCATTGTTTATAGAGTTCATAACAATAGTTTACATCTTTCTTCAAGTCTATAAAATCATTTTGTAAAGTTTCAAAAGTTGGTTGAGCCAAAATGTCAAAATTCACATGTTTACATTTTCGTGTTTTGGACTATTTTTACATTTTCGTGTTTTGGACTATATGTGTATTTTGATAAACATATTTTTTGTGTTTCATACTCATATGCATATATATGGTTGTAGCATGTTTATTATCATGTCTACAATCATTCCCCAAAGTTTTACATTTTTTGGAATTTATTTGATATTTTTAAACAGTGTTTTATAATCAGCAAAACAGGTTTTTCATGTGTCAGATTTCGGTCGACCGCACCGGTCGACCGATCATTTGATCTTTCTTCACTGGGTGACAGAGAGTCTGTCGGTCGACTGGTCTGGTTGACCGAAAGCTCAATTTTTTTATCGGTCGACCGAACCGGTCGACCGACGAAGTCTCTAGTTGTTTCTTTGTTTTTCAGACCTGCTCGCGGTCGACCGGATTTTCCGTCGGTCGACCGAATTCTTTCTTTCGGTCGACCGAACGTTCTGTCGGTCGACCACCAATAGATCCGTTAGACACTAACGGCTATTTTTCTGAGCTGTCTTCTGAGGACTTTTCTGTCATTTGTTTTGGGGTTTTGGCTGAGTTTTTAGAGGGTATAAATACCCCTTTGCTGTTTTCTTTAAAGATCATCCAAGAGAGTTTTAAAACAAGATTAAGAAAGTTTTTAATCAAGGGTTTAAGTTTTGTTTAAAAGAGTTTAAGAGTTTGTTTGAGTTTAGTTTGTGAAGCAAATTTCACAAGAGCAAAGAAGAGATCATCCTTTGGTGTTTGGGCATTCAACTCATCTCTCTCTCACTCTTGATCTATAGAGAAGTTTTCCTTAAACTCAATTCTAGCTATTTATTGTTTTGATCTTAATTTCCATAAGCTAGATTTCTATATTGAGTTTAATTGTTTTATTGATACTCTTTGTTTACACACACAACCATTGAGCTTATTGTATTTTCATACATTGTATAATTTGGGTTGTGGGGATTGTGTAACTTAGAGAGTGAGTTTATAATTCGTTCTCATTCATTGTAGAGAACAAACACTTTGTATTGAGCCTAATTGTGAGGATTCACTTGTAATACACTTGTACACCGAGAGAAGTGTGTGGTGAGAGACGGGGTCGAATCCAAGAGGAGTGGCGTCGGTTGACGTGCCTAGGGAGAGGTTGTAGCCGAGCACTTGAGGAGGAGGACACGGGCTAGGACCAACACTTAGTGTGTGAGGTGTGATTACATAGTGATTGTATTGTGAGGTGTAAACGTTGTTCGGGTGAACGTAGAAAACCCGGTTGAGATAGTGGAGATCTCCTCGATGTGAGGAGCGGAGACGTAGGTCGTGGGGACCGAACTCCGTAATCATATTGTTTGTTTGTGATTGCATTGGCGCACTTACTTTTATGTTCATATCTTATATCGCCTTTGTATATTGCTTGTTGATTATATTGCCCACTATCTAGTTTAGATTGTTTACCCTTGAGTTTATATATCCTTGCACATACTTTCTTATATCTCTTTGTTAGGATATATCTCGTTGTTTATATTGCTTATCCTAGCTAATATATATTGTTGTATTTCATACTTGCTAGGATAACTTATTAATTAATTTTAAGTGGTATATAATCGGATTAGATTAGCATAAGACCCTAATCACCCCCTCTAGGGTCTAACACTATTTTTCCCCCGTCGTTCAAAGGCGACCGATTCATCCTGGCAAATACCGATTACTTCTCCAAATAGGCTGAAGCGATTCCGCTCAGAGAAGTTAAGATGAGCAACATCGTAGTCTTTATCAAACACCATATTATCTATCGGTATGGTGTCCCAAGATGAATCATACATGACAACGGTCCTCAGTTTGTCAGTAATGTCTTCATCAAATTTTGCGAGAAGTTTAAAATTCAAGACGTCTCGTCGACAGCTTACAATCCCACAACAAACGGGTTGGCTGAAGCCTTTAACAAGACTATCATAAAACTTTTATCAAAACTCATGAAGACTAATAAACGAGATTAGGACGATAAACTTGGTGAAGCTCTATGGGCCTATCGCACCATAGTTCGCACGCCTATTGGAATAACCCTGTATTCTCTAGTGTACGGGTGTGAAGAAGTTCTTCAATTGGAGATCCAAATTCTATCTCTTCAGATCGCACTTGTAACGGAGATGACGACCGAAGAACAACATCATAAACGTCTTGAAGAACTTGAGATGCTTGATGAAAAGTGCTTGGAAGCCCAACAGCACATTGAATTCTATCAATCCAGAATTTCCTGAGCTTTTGACAAAAAGGTTCGACAACGAAGTTTTAGAGAAGGGGACTTGGTCTTAGCTATCCGACGACCAATGATCCTCAATTCTAATAAGAAAGGCAAGTTTGAACCCAAATGAGAAGGACCATTTGTGGTAGAGATAGTCTATTCGAATGGCACATATCACCTTATTACCAAAGAAGGCACCCGGCTTATGATGCCGATAAAAGGAAAATTCTTGGAAATGTACTACCCTTAGTATATTCAAGATAACCCATGTATTGGGAAGTTCCTAGAAGGATACTACGTGTAGTATTCTTAGGGATAATCCAGTTACCATAAAAAATGATAAATAAGAAATCCACACTTGGACTCTGAATGTTTTCAAAGTTGGAACGTATCTTATTGTTGATATAGAATTCACCAACCCTCATGAATACTTTTGCTGAGACGATTTTCGATCACTTTGATAAGTCAATCTTTCCTCACAAGACCCTCACTGGTGTTTGATAATTCATAATCTTCCACCATAAAATCCCCCACTAATCAAATCAATCGACGATTGGTCCACTCCGAATTTTTATCCGCCAATTTTCAGTAATTTTCAAACTGGACATGTTAAGTCCTGATCACTTAACATCAAAATCTTCCATCGAGTGGCTAGTACAAATTGGCATTTTTACTGCTATTTGTATTACACTCCCACTGCTTTCTTGGTCAAACCTATAAAAGTTAGGGCCAAAGCCAAAATCCCCTCTCGATTCCTTCCATGAACAAGAGGTCCACTTTTAATTTGAGCATTCAAACCTATAAAAGTTAGGATTGCCGCCAACCCCACTTGGTCAAACCTGCAGATAGTTAGGACCAAGATCAGATTACCCCTTTCGATAAATGAGAGACTTCCACCTTTTCGATTTCAGCCAAACCTATAAAAGTTAAGGACGAAATCGGAATTTTACCTCAATAAATGAGAAATTCTTTTCTTCGATTAAGCAACCAATCCTATAAAAGTTAGGATTGCTTGAATCTATTGATTCTCGGAGTGGAGATCCCACTCCTAGTTTCACCTTTCTGGATTCTGGGGGGAGATCCCACCTCGAGTTTCCTTTGCAACTGGAGATAGAATATAAAATTCTTTCTCTTCAATTTTGGGAGATAGAATATAAAACTTTTCATCTCCCGTTTTGGGTTCATCTTTACCATAAATAAGTCCTGGGGACAGGATATAAAATTCTTCCTCTCCAGCAATGGTTTGTCTTTATCCTAAGAAAAGACACAATTCTTAATTTCAAATCCGTATACTTTAAGCACGGGGGATTTTATCTCAATCCCTAATTAGAGATAAGCCTACGTCTAAAATGTGTTACTTGGTAGTATATTCCCGTGACAAAGACAAAGTCTATGTATTCAAAATCATAGCACCAAGTCTAAGAGAATTAGCTCTCTTAGCATAACGTCACATGTGCAACGGGTCTTAATAATTCACATGCTAGCCCGATTCAAATGGTAGTCAGTAAAGGCACGTCAAATCCGTTGATGGCTAAGGGTTTGCCGAAAATCCTAAGTCTACTTCTAACACACATCACTGGTTTAGTCTTTCACCGAATAAAAAGACACCAGAATACAAGTCTGGGGACATTTATCCTGAATCCTAAGTAAGGATGAGTCAACGCCTAGCACGCGTTGCCGGGTAGTCTATTCCCGTGACAAAGATAAAGTTTATGTATTTAAAATCATAGCACCAAGTCTAAGAGAATTAGCTCTCTTAGCACAACGTCACATGTGAAACGGGTCTTAATAATTCACATGCTAGCCCTATTCAAACGGTAATCGGTAAAGGCACATCAAATCCATTGATGGCTGAGGGTTTGCCAAAAATCCTATGAAAACTTCGCAAGGGGTGAGTAAGTCTATGTATTCAAAAATCATAGTGCTAAGTCTAAAAGAATTCATTCTTTTAGCACAAAGGGGTGAGTAAGTCTATGTATTCAAAAATCATAGTGCTAAGTCTAAAAGAATTCATTCTTTTAGCACAACGTCACATGTAGAACGGATTTGAACAATATCATAGTGCTAAGTCTAAAAGAATTCATTCTTTTAGCACAACGTCACATGTAGAACGGATTTGAACAATCTGCATGCTAGCCTGATTCAAACGGTAATCGGTAAAGGCAAGCTAAATCCGTTAATTGCTGAGGGTTTGCTTAAAAAACCCTATAAGTATTATGGTTATTCATCCTAGATTGGATAATGATCATAATAAAGAGAAGATTAAGCTAAGTAAAATATTTTATTTCATTAATAAAGTCAAAATGAAGAAACTATCGCTCCGAGTACAATCCACGGCTAAGGATCCGGTGTTCCAGCATAGAAAGATCTTCGGCAAAACTCCGCTCGAGTTTAGCCTGCAACTCAGCTCGAATGGAATCTTCAGATGTATCTAGTATCTTCGTGGCTACGCTCCTCCACTTAGCCAACTTCTCTTCTGCAGGCTCTAGCTTCTCCAATGTCTGTCTTCGAGTGTCTTTAGCATTGGCTAAGTCGTCCACAAGAATATCGTGAGATTCATTAGCATACTTCAAGGCCTTCTTAAGTTTAGCTATCTCCTCGTCGACCGAAGCTAAAGAGCTAAGTAAATAAGCCTTAGCCTTGTCCTTCCTCAAGAGATTAGCCCTCATCTGCATAACAGAGCTCTCCTGTGACTGAAAATCATATCCAATTGATACTCTGGAGTTATGCCACTGCTTCAACTTAGATTCCAACTGAGTAGCAATAAAAGAGGAAACACCTCTAGTCTTCCGTTCCCCTAACTCTTGGGATTCGTGCTCCAGTATGGCAAGATCTGCAATAAGGGAATCTGCTAGCTCGTGGTACCCCTCCTCTCTAATCATTGTCATATGGCGGTCAAATGATCGTCTGGTTTGACCAAAACAGAATCCATGATGAATGATCCTCTTAACCATCTTACCCAAGAAGGTAAGGAAACTCTCAAGATCTATCTGAAACATATCTGTGCCCGGATCGGTATCAGATAGTAAAGCCATAATGTACTCATATGGAGATGGTGAAAGCCCTACAAATAATCATACGGAGAGGTAAGAAACCCTAGAATATTATGGGGAAATTCAGAGCGAATTATGAGCTTACCAGTGCCAACAGAGGTTCGCTCAGTTTGATGTCCTATACCAGGCTCTACCAATCTAGTCTTGGCAGACTCGGGAATGATAAAAGGCATGACTGTCGATGGTATATCGACTCCTCTAGGAAATTCTGCAATGCCCAAAGGGTTTGGGGGAATAGCAGTCTGAAGATGAGAATCGAACGGCTGACTCATGGCCATACTTCCCTCCAATGGGGAAGAGACAGAACCCTCAGGCAGACTGGAGATACTAGGAATCATAGTCGTATCAGTCCTAGTGGTTGGTCCTGCGATTATAATTCTTTGTCAGTCAAATAGAGATTTTGACAAGTAAAGAGAATGATGATGCAGAGGCTTATATGCGTACCTACGGCTAAACCACCCTCAGGTAAACTAGGGATGCTAGAAATCGTAGCTGTATCAGTTCTTATGGCTGGTCCTACGATTAGAATTTCCTATCAGTCAAATAGAGATTTCGACAAATAAAGAGAATTACAATGTTTGAGATTAGATGCATACCTGCAGATGAACCACCTTCAACGGATGGTCCTACAGCCTCTCTGGTAGCCTGCTCTGCCAACATCTAAACGAGCAACCTAGTGTCAGATCGTGAGAAACTCGATGCTAAAACATACATGTGCTCACTAAATCCCCCAAGATCCATGCTAGAAAAAGTCTCATCCTCGATCAGTCTCTCCAGTGCAGTATCTGCATGAGAATTTAAGTGTTGGATATATAAAAAGAAGCTAAAAGTTCATGATAGAGAAGTGCAGACTCACTTGCGGTAGTGGCAGGAGGCTCATCTACCCTGATATTCGTGCCCGCATTCTTCAATTTGTCTAAAAGAGAATGAAGCGCAGAAGTGATTAAAGGGGGAATAAATTCCAAATTGCCTAACTCCTTTAACTACCACTCGAATGGTGTATTACCGATGTTAGATATACCTGGGCATAAAATACTCGGCTCAACGGTGTTATCCTGGTTAGCATCCCTGTTTGCTCCAACATACTTAGGCTCATCATGAATGGCATCACACATTTGCTACACAAAGCTCAAGCTATCCAAATGGCCAGGATCGAAGAATACAGAGTCGTGCAGAAGTTCACCTCCGTCATGGCTTCCTGAAACATGGAACATGATTAGATTCAAGGAATCTAGAAGAGCACCATTTTAAAGTCATAAAAATAATGGAACATTACCTTCCTCTCCACCAATAGTTACAATACCTCGTAACTCTGCTTTTCGGGCACGCTGACCAATATTCGACTTATGAGCGGTCTTCTTCCTCTTTGGGTGACAAACCTCTATAGGACTAACGAGTCGCTCATGCGTAGATTTAGTACGCATCTCAACCTATGCAGAAGCCTCGGCACTAGATCGTGATCTTGAGTAATGGAAAATAAGAGGCTCATGCTCGTCAACCATCCTACCTGGAGTGACAAGAGTCATCTTATTAGGATAAGTAAATAAAACCTTTCGTTCCGGCTCTGGAGGAGCCGGTCGAGATCTAGAGCGTTGAGACCAATAAAGAAATGCCAGATCCATTGATTCTGAAAGAAAGAGTCTAACAGACCTGTCTTTGATTCTTCCTCGTTAACTCTAACGACGGTGTCCTTATCCTTAAATTCTTCTTCAGAAGTCTCATCCTCATCATTGTAGGAAAAATTGCAAAGAAAAGAATAAAGAAAATTGACTTGTATTTCTTTGATTCCGATTACAACTTGATTATAAAAGAGAAGAGAACGAATTTGATTCTCTCCTTTGTTTAAAACTGGGTTCTTCTGTCGAGTTTGCTCTCAGTTGCGATCCGACCGTCTTGATTCAGTGGAACGATATCTCCTCCTCACGATTTGACGTTGTGGAGAACTTGCGTGGCAAGTTTGAAACTCTTGATGAGTTGACAACTCTGAACGAGTTTGAACTCTTGAAAAGAGTTGATCTAACCGAAAGTTCGGTTTATAGGCCAAGGATAAAAGCTGTTGCTCCAGGATCTTTCGAGATCTACTTGTTGCCGAATGTTGCTGAAGGATCAAGGCCGATCTCCTCCAAAACCTTTGCTGCCAATTCTCAGACCCAAAAATGCCAGCCCTTAACTCAGTTGAGTTTACCCATATTTATAGGGAATTAAGGGGTGTAACCGCCCCCTTAATTCTCTCCATAGTGGGGCGGAAATCCCTCAAATCGTGGAGGGAAAACGGTTCCTGCAACCGTTCAACTCGTGTTTGAACGAGTCAAACGCCCACGTGGGCGTTCAGGATCCTAACTCCGCGTTTTAGAATTGAGACGTGGAGTTCAGTACTCGCTGGGTGTTGAAAAACGCGGGTCCGACCCTAGCTTTTTAATGTTGTAACGCGGGTTCGACCACGGCGTTTTGATGTTGTAACGCGGGTTCGACCCTCGCGTTTTGATGTTGTAACGCTGGTTCGACCCCGGCGTTTTGATGTTGTAACGTGGGTTCGACCCTGGCGTTTTGATGTTGTAACACGGGTTCGACCCTGGCGTTTTAATGTTGATACACGGAGAGGACCTCCGCGTCTTGTCTTGAAGAGGTTATCACAAAGTAATCTCTTTTGTCATAGCGTTGCAAAGATCATTGTCTTGTAATCTTCGTCTTGGCTCCTTGAGAATATGAGAGTCATCAGATTGTAACTCCCGATGTTGATTGTGAATGCTGTTGAACTAGAGCTCCCATCGAATGTCGTGAAGGTCGTCAGATTGTAACATTCAGCGATCTACGTGAAAGTCTTCAAATTGTAGCCTTCTGGAAGTCGTCAGATTGTAACTTCCATCATCGGTGTTTGATGGAGGATAAGCTATCTATTGTGATTTTTAGACAGCTTACAGAACCCCCTCCAAAGTTTTCGAAAGTTCGCGGTTGACTGGGACGAATTTTCGGAATACTTTGGATCTCAACTCTGATCTTGGAGCTGTTGATTCCTTGTCACAAAGGAGTTGTTCTCTGCACTCGCTTCGAAGGCAGCTTGGTTGAAGGGATTTTCCACGCAGGACCTGTGTGAAGGTATGCGCCATAATCCTGCTTCTGGAATGTGGGGGTGGACCCTGCATTTTGAACTTGAGATGCGGGTCTCACCCTTGCATGTTGAATTTGGAAAACGGGTATGACCTCGGCGTTTGGTTTTTGCATCGCGGGTCTGACATCAACGTTTTGACTTAAGACATGGAAGTGGCTTCCGTGCATTTTTGACTAAGTCTTTGAGACTTGTCTTTGGCGCATCTGTTTTAAGTCTCGACTCACATCTATTAAGCGCCATCAACGGATTTGATAAGCCTTTACCGACTACCGTTTGAGTCGGGCTAGCATATGGATTGTCTAAGTCCGTTCCACATGTAACATTGTGCTAAGAGAATGAACCCTCTTAGACTTGATGCTATGATTTTGAATACATAGACTTTGTCATTTTTACGGAAAAAGACTAACCAGCAACGCGTGTTAGGCGTAGGCTTAT
>NC_033800.1:78245676-78281375 GCF_001876935.1 Asparagus officinalis
TTGTCAGAGGTATATTGTTAACGTGACAGGAATGTGTTCTTGTGATTTGCACAAGATTTTAGGAATTAGCGTCTCGCTGGGGAAACTTGCTAAATGAGTTTATCATCAAAAGCGATAAATTTTGATGCTTGTGATTTGAACAAGATTTTGAAGACTTAGCGTCTTGCTGGGGAAGATTGCGATTTGAGCAATTTTGAGGACTTATAATCCTATTGTCAAGGATTGATAAGTTGATTGTTGTCAGAGGTATATTGTTAACGTGACAAATTGGGAGTGATGCAAGTTGAATGCATACTCTGTGGGGATGATGATCGTCAGAAGTGTAATGTTAACTCGACAATGTGAAAGATTCGTTACTCTTAATCCAATGGATTCCAAGTAACCAACCCCCAGTCTTGATTAAGACTTAGCAGGGGAAGAAAAGAGGTAGACAAGGCACATCACTTAGTGGGGCACTATCCATGAAGTCGGAATAGAGGCACATCACCTGGTAGGCCATTATCTGATGAGTTTGACTATCAGAGGTAACTATTAACGTGATAGTTTTGGTGGACCTGCCATCCTACTTGAAGAGGATTGGTGGGGAATTTAGAGGAAATGGACTATCAGAGGTAATCATTAACGTGATAGTTTTGATAGACCCGTCATCCTACCTGAAGAGGATTGATGGGGGAATTTGGAGAAAACAGACTATCAGAGGTGATCATTAACGTGATAGTTTTAGTGGACCTGCCATCCTATTGAAGTGGATTGACAAGTTGATGGACTATCAGAGGTAAATGTTAACGTGATAGTTTTGTGGGCCTGCCATCCTATGGAAGCGGATTGACAAGTTGATGGACGTGATAATTTTGGTAGATTTTGTGGTTGACAGAGGTATTCTATTAAACATAACAACTCAGAAACTTTATTACTCATAATCCAATGAACTACAAATAAACCAACCCCCAGTCTTGAACAAGTGCAGGGGGGAAAGGAGTAGGCCACTATCTAATGAGTTTGACTATCAGAGGTAATTGTTAACGTGATAGTTATTGGAGACCCGGCATCCTACTGAAGAGGATTAGCTTCAGTGGTCGTAGTATCTTCCCCTTCTGACTGAGGAGATTGGGCTTGGTCCGATTGCTCAGGAGAAGGTTGGGCTTGGTCTGATTGCTCAGGTTGATCCTGCCTACTTTGTTCTTCAGCTTTGATCCTGGCAATAATCTTTTGAGCCTGTTCGCCTTGAGAGATTAGTTGTCTCCAGGAACGACATTCTGCAACTCCTATTCGGGCTAGGAGGTCGGTCTGCAAGTTTTGCCGACAGGTCTCTACCAGTGTAGACTGTGTCATACCTGATGAACACCGGAGAGTAGTCTCTCTAGATCTGCCCATTTTTTGATACATCCCACAGGCAATTTTCTGAACCATTCAAAGGCAACTCCCTTGAGGGTGCCAATGAACAATCGAGCCAGTATGGCATCGTTTGATATCACATTCCCAGTCTGTGACTTGAAATGATAGATATGTTGGTTCGGTGACCCCGTGCCATTAAAAGTTTGTAGCGTCGGGACCTCAAATTTTGGAGGATAAGGGGTTGCATCACATTCGGCAGGATAGGGTCTGACAACTCCCTCGTCTTGGAGCTCGCTTTTGTTGGCCATGGTATTGAGGCGGTCTTCCAATTCTTCCATTTTGGCAGACTGGAGATTATACTCGTTCTCAGTCTCTCTTCCTTCATTAGAGGAAGATTCCAGGTTGTGGTCTTCTTGGCCAGAAGCCGTGTCATCAACCACCTTTCCCTTCCCTTTGCTTGTGTGAGGTCGGGATGAAGATGTTTTTCCTCTCCGGGAAGATTCTTGCCTGGGTGGCGAATATGTCTTCTGAGATTTGGCCTTGTCTGCGACGAGTTGCGTCAATAGGGCCAAGAGTTCATTGATGGCCTCCTGCTGAGATTTGAGCATGGCCTCTTGCTCATCAAGCCTCTTTGCGAGATCTTCATGGTTTCCCGTCATATAAGCGGAGCTCTCATGTTCAACAAAAGAGCTTGATGATTGGGACTCTGCAATGGCTGAGTGTTCATCATCAGAATTGGTTCCTCTAGCTAATCTCCGATAGTTGATAGGGGGAATAGCTCCTGTTCGAGTTCGAGTATGTTGGTAGATTCCTTCAAACTCGTTAGCAATATCTCTGACGGTCGGTGAACGACTCGTCTCAGAGTCATCCGAACTAGGGCCTGAGGCTTTTCCTCTACCGATCACATTGATAGTGACCCCGGGATATTCGGTCTCTGGAGACTTCTTCCTGTGAGAACGTCGTCGTTGGTTGGGCAAAGCAACGTTCGTAAATTGGTCGAACACCAATAGTTTGGCCGCATATGAGCAGCATTGACATCCCGAGAGGACCGTAGGAATCAGTCATTCATATTGGAATGAACGAATGACGTATTGTATCGATCTTTATCTCGATATGAACTCTCTCAAGTCTGTTGTAAAGACTCGAGAATTACTCACTGATTGCGAGGTTTGAATTGGAACCCCCAGTCCATGATTGGACAAGACTGGCTCTTGGTGAACATGGATCTGGTTGAGAGGCCTTGAATCCATGAACTTCTTATATCCGCCCCTCAATCTAGTCGCGCTACGCAGAGTATTCGGGGGTCTCGCGGTATACACCAGGTTCGGTATTGAATTTCGTCACCCGAACGCATGTCTGAGCTCCAGGTGTTGCTGGTGAAACGCAGTCCTGAGGGGGCCGCGTTCAGTCTGGTTCTCGCGAAGCTCATGTTTGGGCTCATAAACGCGAAGTTCAGGGTCGCGTTTAGGCTCACGAATGTGAAGTTCGCGTTGGTTGGAGGATTGACTTTTTCGGAGTTGTGCTCGTCGCTGAGACCTTCTTCTTCGACGAGCAGCGTTCCTCTTGGCCTGTTTTAAGGCTTTTGCAGGAGCATCATCGGCGTTGATTGGATCCATCTCCATCGTAGGCCTTTTACCACCCATAACACATCGTATTGGCGCGGATGTGGGACATTCAACTCGCTGGGAGAGTTCGGCTGAGGCTAAGCTCGCTCCTGAAGCAGAGGGGCTGTTCGACAAATTGTGGCCAAAAGAGAGGACTTCCTTTGGCACTCCAGCAACAGTTGGAGATTTAGTCTCCTTGGAAACCTTGTGGATCTTGCGCATAGCCTTGGGGCTAAGAGATCCGGAGGAGATAGCCTCCTCGAACTTGGCTTGATCAAACTCTACCACGAGAGTTTCGACGATTGTTCCAGTGAGATGAACATCGGATTGCACCACCACTTCTTCATCAGAGAAGCTTCTCCCCAGCAGAGTCGCCATCTTTTGTATGTAGGAAAAATTGCAAAGAAAAGAATAAAGAAAATTGACTTGTATTTCTTTGATTCCGATTACAACTTGATTACAAAAGAGAAGAGAACGAATTTGATTCTCTCCTTTGTTTAAAACCGGGTTCTTCTCAGTAGCGATGGAATGCCTCCTTCGATTGCTCGCGTCGAATTTGCTCTCCGTTGATGATCCGACCGTCTTGATTCACTAGAACGATATCTCCTCCTCACGATTTGACGTTGTGGAGAACTTGCGTGGCAAGTTTGAAACTCTTGATGAGTTGACAACTCTGAACGAGTTTGAACTCTTAAAAAGAGTTGATCTAACCGAAAGTTCGGTTTATAGGCCAAGGATAAAAGCTGTTGCTCCAGGATCTTTCGAGATCTCCTTGTTGCCGAATGTTGCTGAAGGATCAAGGCCGATCTCCTCCAAAATCTTTGCTGCCAATTCTCAGACCCGAAAATGCCAGCCCTTAACTCAGTTGAGTTTACCCATATTTATAGGGAATTAAGGGGTGTAACCGCCCCCTTAATTCTCTCCATAGTGGGGCGGAAATCCCTCAAATCGTGGAGGGAAAACGGTTCCTGCAACCATTCAACTCATGTTTGAACGAGTCAAACGCCCATGTGGGCATTCAGGATCCTAACTCCACGTTTTAGAATTGAGACGCGGAGTTCAGTACTCGCTGGGTGTTGAAAAACGCGGGTCCGACCCTAGCGTTTTAATGTTGTAACGCGGGTTCGACCACGGCGTTTTGATGTTGTAACGTGGGTTCGACCCTCGCGTTTTGATGTTGTAACGCTGGTTTGACCCCGGCGTTTTGATGTTGTAACGTGGGTTCGACCCTCACGTTTTGATGTTGTAACATGGGTTCGACCCTCGCGTTTTGATGTTGTAACGCGGGTTCGACCCCGACGTTTTGATGTTGACACACGGGGAGGACCTCCGCGTCTTGTCTTGAAGAGATTATCACAAAGTAATCTCTTTTGTCATAGCGTTGCAAAGATCATTGTCTTGTAATCTTCGTCTTGGCTCCTTGAGAATATGAGAGTCGTCAGATTGTAACTCCCGATGTTGATTGTGAATGCTGTTGAACTAGAACTCCCATCGGTTGTCGTGAAGGTCGTCAGATTGTAACATTCAGCGATCTACGTGAAAGTCTTCAAATTGTAGCCTTCTGGAAGTAGTCAGATTGTAACTTCCATCATCGGTGTTTGATGGAGGATAAGCTATCTATTGTAATTTTTAGACAGCCTACAATCATCAATAGGAAGGAGCTCCTCATCATCCTCCATCCGATCTTTGCTCGAACGGGAGGGTTTGACAGGTTTCTTCCCTCACTTCTTCGAAAGTCCAGCCTTACGAGCAGCTTTAATGGTAGTCTGAACCAAGTGCTCAGCCTCCAACTCTGAGAGGCTCTTCACATCTAGAAGCTCGTTGGTAGAAAGGAGCCATTTGTAGTTGAGAAAGGTAAGTGATAGCTTGCGTTAGGATGAAGGGAGAGCAAAATAGGCGCTGGTACAATCCGTCATAGTCCAGAGCCATGCTCGGGCGCCATTAATAAGACCCCATTCAGTCCTCAAGCCTCAGTTTGGGTTCCCAACATATAGTTGATCATAACCAAACTGGTAAGCAAAATGGCAAGGGAGATAGGGCTTTATGTGACAACGACTCTTCACCTGAAGAACAAGGTATCCAGCACGAATGTTCACCAGCTAACGGAAGCAACCAACATCAAGGGAGGTCCGATCGGCCCCCGGTTTCTCCTCGTCAATCAATACATCGTCATAGCAGCCCGAGAAGTGGGGAAAACACTTGAAGAACTCCCAACTCTTACAAATTTGAAGCTCTCGCCGTACATCAATGAATGTCTTCGCGAACCACTTACTCCTCTCTAACAACTGCACAAAAGGAACGGAGGCATCGACAGTACTAGGCGCCGACATCAAATCAGGACGGTGAAGGACGAGCCACTCCATCAAGTATGTATACGGAAGCTCGACCTTTATAGAAAGAAGCACGGTCAACGGTTCAGAATCCACATGTGTAAAACCATCGACCAAATACCTAAGCCCACAATGGATGCCGACAACCATCGCCAGAAGCAAAGAAAGATCCTTCCAGTGAGCTAACTGAACGACAGGGAGGAGAACCTCAATAGGCAAGGCGTTAGAAAACTGATATGGAATGACGTACTTCTTCAACCAGAGGGCGATATAGCTTGCTAAGAGGGTCGTAGGCCGATAGGCTTCCGTGCATGGCAAAGGAACGTCCGAAATTTAGTCCCTGTCAGAAAGGAACCCTCAACACCAACGGTAGTGAATGAACAAGCGTCGGCCCTCTCAATTAAGTCATTAATAGCAGAAGGTGTCAAAGGGGCCAATTCACAAATGGTCTCACTTGAACTGCTCTCTAAGTGCTGAAATAAATAATCAGCAAACTGCTTCAAGCTGACCTGCTTCTTCCTCTTCGCCAGAGGACTCATCCTGACCAAGGATGTGTAATAATGACACATAAGGTCCTAGAGCATGTCATACATATTGGAGGAATCTCTCTTCAGCTGTCCCAACTGTAGGTTAGAGGGAAAGTACTCTTGATATGGATAATCTCCCATCGGATGACCAGAAACCTTGTGCATCTCATGGAGAGCTAACCCTAACTCTCCACTGCAAGTCAGAAAAGTGTTACTATCAGGGTTATAAGACTCCAACAATGCTAAGAAACGATAGTTGCTGACCGAGAATCCGTACATAGTGGCTCGTATAGGTGCATATAATCCGTAGTGCTTCAGCTCACTCTACCAACGTTCCAAGACGTAATTAGTCATACAAGTCCACCACTTCTTAGGCAGCGAGGATGACCAACCGAAACATCTGAATTCCTTCAGGGGTAACTTCCTCCCAAGCCTAGCCAGACGATTCCTCATAGTATGGGCGACTACTAACACCTCGTCCGGTGGCGCTGTATCAAGTCCCAGAATCCCCGGTCGAAGGACACGAATATGATTATACCCATCATAACCTGGGGTCTTATGATGGGAAATAAATCCATAATGAACTTAGTCATGGTTATCTATAAGATTCCAGGACATCTGTCATCGCACAGCTTGCGTCTCCAAATGAGCGAGAGAATGCTGACGGGGAATAGAAGGAATGTATAAAAGGCTCCCACCATCATCATTCAACCAATGTTCATCATCAAGAATCAACTTAGTCAGATCCTCAGCATGGTCCCCGAATAAATAATCCGGCTTCTCGAAAGCCTGGGTAGAAATGGAATCTTCAGTAAATGCAGCATCGGTAATCAGCTAGCGTAATAAACGGCGGCCCCCGTCTCGTTTCAATCAATGCACCTCCTTGGGATGACTCTCGTTGAACTGAGGGGTTGGACCAATAGCCTGCCTATCAACACTAGTAGTGAATGTCTTCCTGTTGCAATCGGGCATAGCATAAGGGAGAAAGCCTTCTGCGGGGAACTCAACTGCAGCAAAACAAACACGGAATCAGAAAATTATTCGTAAATTATACAAGGGTTGAATTCATCTAACAAGCTAGCGAGATAGAGTCATTCATCAGATGATTGGTGAGACGATTTCGAGTGTCCTACACAGGAGGGGCGGTATGTATCATCACGTAAACAACATGGTAATGTACCCCGACCCACGTAGTGTAATACAACACGAAATCTCCCCAGTATGCCGGAAAACGTGAATTGGCCAAGCAAAACACGTCTTTTAAAACCTCAATCCCCGCGAAGGAGGACGTCGGTTCTTCTTGAATAACCCACGAAGGGGCCAAACAAGGGCATGATAGAACCCAAAATCATCCTGAAAGCTCAATCCCCACGAAGGAGGACGTCGGTTCTTCCTGAATGACCCGCAAAGGAGTCAAATGAGGATACAGAAAGCATAAAAGCTCACACCCCCCCTCCCCCCGTAAGAGAAAGCTACGGGAGCCTCCCTCTCACTATACTGAGAAGATGAGTGACTCTTGTGAAATCGTGCTCGCCGCGGAGACATGGTTAACCTGCAACGAAAATCAACGGATTAGGTACAATCATAAATCTAAGAACCCGAAAATTAAAAGGGAAATTATGAACTTTGACTAAAATCCTATAATTAAACGGGGTTTGATAGTTAAAGTCTAATTAAACCTACGGGCTCTATGTATGCAAACAATGGGTTCAACTTAGCATTTAAAGCCATCATGATCAATTTTGGGAATTAAATACCCAAAATACCCCTCATGTTCGAGGTTCAACTTTGACCATGAACACATTTGAAATTTGGCCATGGGTATGTAGCCCAAACTCATGAAATTTTAGCCCCAAAATTTTAGCATTTTTACAAATAAGCCCCTCAACATTTTTTGGCCCCTTTTGCAAATAAGCCCGTCAACAATTTGTGGTCTTTTCGCATGAAACATTCCCCAAAGTTTCGGTCAAATAGGCATACAACCCAAGTCCTAAAATTTCAGTCCTTTTGCATAATACCCCCTCAAAGTTTTGGCCCACTTTTGCACAAAAGTCCCCTAAAAATTTTGGCTTTTAGATTTACATAAAAACCCCTCAAATTTCGGTCATATTCAAAACCCACCTTCAAGGTTCATTCTTTTTCACAAAACGTAACTCATGAGAGCAAAAAACTACAATCTTTGCATACAAATTCATTGCATACCCTTATTACAAGAATAAAGTTTCAATCTTTCTTGTAAAACCTATGGATTCTTAACCAAGAATGCAAGAAAAAAAAGAGAGTTCTTAAAGAGAAGCTTACCCAAATCAAGAGCTTGAAAACCCAACTCCAAAAAATCAAGTCCTAAGCTCGAAGATGAGATGAACCCTAGCCTTGAGAGAAGAGGAATTTTGGCCAATAAAGAGATAAAAATCCAAAAAAATTTTGAGGGGTTGAGGGATTTTAAAAGCAAGAATTTAAATGGGTTAAGAGTTCTTGTTGTTGAACTTGGGACAAGAGTTCGGGTAAGAGGAAGAAGGTGGAGGAGTTTTAGGGGTGAAAGGGGCTTTCATTTGAAATTTTGGGAGAGGGGGAAGTGAGAGTACAACAAAGGAACAAAACAACAAAAAAAAGGACACCAAATAGGGGTGTCTCGGCCCATTGGCCAAGACAGCTAGAGGTGTCTCGGCCAAGGCCGAGACACCCACAGATGTCTTGAGCCCAGGCCGGACCCCCAAGCGCTTTCATGATCTCTATTTCACCCGTTTTCACCGGTTACTGGTTATTCTGATGAAAATCAACATCGATCAACACCGATCAACGCGTTGCGATGAAAGTTAACGCGGGCGATCCGAAACCCTTAGGTCAACACCGGTCAACACGTAATCCTAGGTCAACGCCAGTCAATACGTTACGATGAAAAGTCAATGCCGAGCGATCCAAAACCCTAATGTCAACGTCGGTCTACGCGTAACACTAGATCAATGTCGGTCAAGACGTTGTGATGAAAAGTCAACGCTTAGAGATCTGAAACCCTAAGGTCAACACTGGTCAACGCGTAACCCTAGGTCAATGTCGTTCAACGCGTTACGATGAAAGTTAACGCCTAGTGATTTGAAACCCTAAGGTCAACGCCGGTCAACGCGTAATCCTAGGTCAACGTTGGTCAACACGTTGCGATGAAAGCCAACGTTGGATGATTTGAAACAACACCGGTCAACGCGTAACCCTAGGTTAACGCTGGTCAACACGTTGTGATGAAAGGTAATGCCTAGAGATCCTAAAATCCTAAGGTCAACGTCGGTCAACGCATAACCCTAGGTCAAAGCTGGTCAACGGGTTACAATGAAAGTCAATGCTGGGCGATTCGAAACAACACCGGTCAACACATTGCGATGAAAGTCAACGCCTAGTGATCCGAAACCCTAAGGTCAATGCTGGTAAACGCGTTGTGATAAAAGTCAAAGCCTAGTGATCCAAAACCCTAAGGTCAATACTGGTCAACGCGTAACCCTAGGTCAACGCTAGTCAACACGTTGCGATGAAAGTCAACGCCGGGCGATCCGAAACAATACCATTCAACGCGTAACCATAAGTCAATATATTATGATAGAGATAGTCAGTTCTAGGTAAACTCGACAACATGAGCCAAAATCAACTCACTAGTTTTTGATTCGAGACTTCAACGACGGCCAGACGATAAACGCATCGCCGAAAGAATTTTAGCTATTCGTTAAAATATTAAATAAACTAAAAATTGAAGGAGCCAAGAATCAAAGCTAACTACAGATCCTTTTACACCGATTAAAGGTTGGACCGATCACATCCAAAGTATTTCAGCCTCCTCTATAAAAGAAACGAGACTGAAACACTTTGGACGGGGTATCTGTAGGCGTCTAAAAATACCTATAGGTTCCTACACGCAGCTCGAGACAGAGAGAAGATGATGAATGTTAATATCTGAGTCACAGAAGCTTATTTGATATTGACAAACGCATGAAGTGAGTCGACAAACTGTGTGAAGCAACGAAACTTCAGAATAATGAAAACATGAACTGATCAGGAGCTACGCGTCGCTTACGAAAGATGAAGCGCCCATTAGCCCCCGTCTACTCCATATATGATTCAACTATGGGAGCTTGTAGATCTTCTTGTCAGCTTTCCAACACATATTGAATTGCACAATTCCGAGTTTGGACGACGAAAATACGATGAAAATGGACGGGTCATGCAGAACGGTGCCCAGAGCCAAAACCAAGACACCCAAAGGTGTCTCGGCCACTGCCAAGACACTGCGGGCGTCCGCAACCCCAAAAACCTATTTTTGGCTGTTTTGAGCTGTTTTTCGACCATTAACCATCTAGATTTGTTTCAACTGATAAAATATCATCGAAGAACGTGGTTAAGGGGTTACAACTGAAGATAAGAGTGAATTGATCGTTCTTATCCAAAAATAGAGGTCCCAAAGCCTATAAATACAGCCCTAGGGCCCTCATTTTTTTAGATATGGAATTCTTGAATGTTGGTGAAGCTCTACTGGATTGAAAACTGAAGGAGCACGAATTTCAGAAGAGAGGAGGTGATCGGATCGAGTTCATCAGCATAAAGAAGAGGAGCTCGTCAGATCTACAGTTCCTGGTTCCTTCCCATGCCCTATTACGATAATCGAGAAGAGTGATTATCTTGCTGTTGCTGAGATAATTGCTTCGGTTTCTTAATTCCTTCGTGAATTAACGAAGCTTCGGATCTGATCTGATCGTTTGGTTGTCCATGGATATCAACATCCCCATCACAGGCCAAGATCTCACGCAAGCAGCGGAGAATAAACGTCTGTTGTGTTTGTTGACAAGAAAGTTATAATTTTTGTTGAAAGTCTTATAAAAAGACCATTTTTGAGTTTGTTGTAAACGCTTAAAGTTATAATGAACTCGTCAATGAAAACAATTTTCTCCCGAACACTTGCTACCAAAAAAGAGGGGGGAAATGAGCGTCAAAACGCTAACGAGATTATCTCCACCGCCCATAGGGGGAGCGGGTTAGGAGCATATATGAAAATACTAGTTAGTACATATAGATATAAAATCATCTATACTGAACTAAGTGAAAATTAATATTTAGAATTCACAATACGAGAATGGGTACGTAGAGCAAAATAATCCAAACAAGAAAACCCTCATGTATATACCTCGTATCTCAAATTGTGAATCGTTAAATACTAACTCCAAATCCTATAAATAAAACAATAAAAGAAGAAATACAAATTTAAAGCGCAACCAATACAAGCCAAGTCAAATCCTCACACTACCCTCGGGTAGTGGCATAGTTACAGAAATAACATCCGATAAAAGGAACTCACATATAATATACCATGTATGACAACCTCGGTCTTATACCCTACTCTTGGGGTAAATATCATAGGAGCATGAATGCAGTCTGTGTAATACTCTATCAGAAATAATGATGCTTTTGTAAGGCACTCACAATATCATGTGACGTCACTACCTTACTCAATCGCCCTACGGAATGTAGGCATATCAACCCAATTCGGAATGATGCATCATAGAGTGTAGTCTGCCACAGTCTCATTGTAGCATACCAACTAACCCACTCTAAGTGTAGTCTCCCACAGCCTCATTGCAGGATACCAACTAACCCACTCAAGCATCCGTAATATGATGAAATGCAAAATGTGTCATTCTCTATCATGACAAATCAAAATATAGAATAAGCACACAGTGATATTACTCAATCGTCGTTCTCTGAGTGTAGTCTCCCACGGCCTCCAAACACACGTGCATGCTCAAATTCCAGATACGTGTGCTTCAGTGGTCTAGCATGTGTTTCTATGTGCGGACCCGAACCTCGTGTTCGCAATTATCTTACATAACAAACATCAAGTTCCCAATTCACAAGCTAACATAGATCGGTCGACTGATATATCTTCATCAGTCGACCGGCGGCATACACAAAACATACACATAGCTACACAGCCTTGATCGATCGACTAATGCTTGTCCTTCAGTCGACCGACACGAGGATAGCTTGCAGATTCCTGTAAATTAGTTCGGGTGACATGTGGATTTTGTTTCTATCTCTTGAACATTGACATTAATCAATTAAAACACATATATAAATTCTTGTTTAATGTTATTAGGGTTCACTTAACAACATAAATCACAATTATCAAGTTTGAGTGTATTCTATAAACTCTAGCATGATCATGCTCATAAGAAACATCATGAAAACCATAATTCTCAACAAAAAAACTCATGTTAAATTTATTTCAGGACTTGAATCCAAATCAGAGAATCAATTTTATAACTTTCTAAAACAAAAAGGTCAATTCTTTGTATCCTATAGTTTCAAAGAACAATTTTTATACTTAAACTAGGTTTTAAGGCTCAATAAAATCAAATAAAACTCAGCAAAAACCAAATAAAAATAGGGATAAGATTGGAGGAGATGAAACTCGCCTCAAAACTCACTAGAATCCCCATAGGTGCAAGAAAAAACGATGTCCTTCGACAAACGCTGATGATCTCACCCTCTTCTCGATATTTGCTTCACAAAGATCTTTAAAATCACTAAAATATGATCTAGGGTTTTTGAGGAGAGAGGGTGGCTGATAGGGTTCAGAAATATATTGTAAAAGAGAGATTTTTATGAAATATATCCATATATATATATATATATATATCCGAATCTAAATAAGACTGGGAAACTGGCCCCGTCAGTCGACTGATAGGCAAGCATCAGTTTACTTACCCGAGGCATTTTCCAGCCTACAGGTTTTGCTTGTGTGTGCATGTTTACACTTGTTTTGTGCATCTTTAACACTTGTATGCTCTCATATATACACTTAATTGATCTTAAATAAATTACTAATATACTCATTCTTTAATAAATGATATTTATCATAATATAACTAATTTATTACTATTTACCATAGTATTTTTAAAAAATTACGGGGTTTTACAGCTAGCGTAAAGAGCTGAAGGCTAACATGTTCACGTGAATGTTAGCTTATTGAGGTGAAAGTTAACATGCTCATTTCAAACATGACATGTACCTCTGAATGATAACATTTTCACCTCACAGGTAACATTGGGATCTAGCATGTTCATAAGAACTGTACATATTCAGCTGAAAGTTAACATTTTCAGCTAAAAGTTAGTATGTTCAGCTGAAAGTTATCATGTACAGCTTAGAAATATTTTAGAACTGAGATAACTAACATGAAACAAAGTATCTCCGCTAAATAAGTAGATTACACAAAACTTCTTACATTCTTGTAGTTGATATATTTGAATACATAATATGATTAGGCTTAAAACTTTACAGATTAAAAAAGTCTTCCACAATATTAACTTTTTTAGCAGCATATTATCATTTCATTTTCCTTTCTAGCGTTATCATTATCATAAATCAAAGTTTTATCTTGATACAAAATATATTCACCTGAAAGTTAACTCATAAATTTCAAACATAACATGTTCAGCTGAGAGTTAACTTGTTCAAGTGAAAGTTAACATAATTAATGTTAACATCAACATATTCGACTGTAAGTTAACATATATAGATGAAAGTTAACATCTTCATATTAGAGTAAACATATTCTAGTGCAAGTTAACATGATCATGTTAAAGACAATATTTTCTGCTGAAAGTTAATATGTACGGCTAAAAGTTAACATCTTCAACTGAGCGTTAACATGTTCAAATAAAAGTTAGCATGATTATGTTAGAGTAAACATTTTCTTCTGACGGTTAACCTTTTCAACACTTACTTTTTTATCTAAAAGTTATTATAGTACCGAGATAATTAACAGGATACATGAACAGAATACCTCAGTTAAACAAGTACATTACACAAAACTTCTTACATTCTTGTAGCTGATATTATTTGAATACACAATATGATTATTCCTACAACTTTACAGATTACAAAAGTCTTCTATAATATATTGCAAAATTTTGGACAACCTATATTTCTCTAATAAAAGTTAACAGATGAAAGTTAACATCTTCAGATGAGAGTTAACATATTCTGGTGAAAGTTAACATTATCATGTTAAAGTCAACATTTTCTGCTGAAAGTTAACATGTATTGGCTAAAAGTTAACATGTTCAACTGAGAATTAATATGTTCAAGTGAAAGTTAACATGATCATGTTAGAGTAAACATTTTCTTCTGACGGTTAACCTTTTCAGCACTTACTTTTTAGCTGAAAGTTATTATAGTACCGAGATAATTAACAGGAAACATAAACAGAATACCTCAGCTAAACAAGTACATTACACAAAACTTCTTATATTCTTGCAGCTGATATTACTTGAATACACAATATGATTATTCCTACAACTTTTTAGATTACAATAGTCTTCCATAATATACTGTAAAATTTTGAGCAACCTATATTTCTCTAATAAAAGTATTGTTGTAAGTAGCAGTCCATACTAATCACCGATTGGCTCATTGCACGATGCTCGATTGTGACCCTCAGCTTTGTATCGAGAACATTTTACTGGACGTTTGTAAATGGTTCTATTGTTTATGTGTCTAGTTCTATTTCTTCCCTTCCTCTTAGTCGTAATTGGTGGCAATATCTAGATTTTATCGCTTGGCACACTCTGGTGCTCATAATCTGGTATGGGATAAAGAATTACATCGTAGCTCTTCTTAAAAGTTGCTACAGACATAAACCAATCACAATATTGATATACATCTTTTTTCATATAAATAATGACTGCACAAGCATGTAGACAAGGAATATGTGTTACGTTCCAAGCTCGGCAAGTGCATGTCCTATTCTCCAAATCAACATGATTTATTCTATGTGATTGTACTTCAAATATATCATCTCTAGATTTCTTAATCTCTAAAGTATATGATAATCACATTTTTATTATAATTTTACATCATCATTATCTATTTTTTATGAACAAATACACCACTAATAATTATTTTTATTTTTAATTGTAGGTCAATGAAGAATAAAGCAAAAAAAAGATCTTATCTCTCAACAAAGCCCATGAATTAATGAATGATACAAACAAGAGACCAAGATCCATAGCCAAAAGCCAAAGCCCAAGCCCAATAAAAGAGAAGAAATGCGGATGACAATTCCAGCACAGATTGTGCTTTTATGTACGAATATTTTCTCATGATATGTTCTGATTTCAAAGATATTATAAATATAAAAGTTGTAGATATCGTTCTTAGCTTTCCATAGAATGTTTATTCAGCCAAATCTGAATTGATGCCCGAGAGATATGGCCAAAACACCAAACGTTACCAAGTTGTCCAGAATTACATTATTTATTTCCTTTTTCACCAAACTTCTTCATTTGTTCCTGTAATTATCTTAGCGCTTAAGTTTTGATCCAACGGCTCTCATTCACTATTGTATGCTATAAATAAGGGTAGATAATGAGAGATTAGGGTGTAAAAAATTTTGTAACTTTTTTTTGGAGAGAGGAGGGTTACTCTTGATCGAGAAGACCTTTCACTTTGTAACTTTTGATACAATTAATAAAATCTTTTTCCTCTTTATATTTTCTTCTCTTTGTTTGACGATAATGGAGATGAAGATCAATTTGAAGGTTTGTCTTTTATTTTCACTTTTTATTTTTTTTTGTAATTATTTCTTTTCTTTTGAGTAGTTTAGATTTATATTCATGTATTGTAGAGTAGATTTATTTTCTTGTTTTTATTTTATTTTTCCCTTTGTACCTTAGATTTATTTTCTTGCATAGTTTAGATTTCTTTTTCTTTTCTTTTACAATTAGTTAGATTTATTTTCATAATTTCTTTTCTTTGTAATTAGTTTTTCTTTCTTTTCTTTTATTGTTTTTCTTCCCTAAAGATGTGGAACTAATTCTTGTAGGAATTTTTTTTGTAATTATTTCTTTTCTTTTTAGTAGTTTAGATTTATATTCATGTATTGTAGAGTAGATTTATTTTCTTGTTTTTATTTTATTTTTCCCTTTGTACCTTAGATTTATTTTCTTGCATAGTTTAGATTTCTTTTTCTTTTCTTTTACAATTAGTTAGATTTATTTTCATAATTTCTTTTCTTTGTAATTAGTTTTTCTTTCTTTTCTTTTATTGTTTTTCTTCCCTAAAGATGTGGAACTAATTCTTGTAGGAACCCTAGAATTGTGTGAAGCTAGTCTAATTTCTTTTATATTTATGAATAATTCTCTTACACTTTAATTGATCATAGGTAGTATAATTAACTAGAGAACTAATTGGTAGAAGAAGAATTTGATAATCTATGCTTATCTTAAGTGGTTTGATAAGTTATGTTTATGAATTTTAGAATTACTATCTAGTTGTTGTTCTTTTCATGAATATTTATTTTGCTTAGATGATAATTTGATAGGTTATACTTTTCTTGATTGATTTGATAGTCTATGTTTAATAAATCTAAAGTAAAATATGATATAAAGAGAATAGTTCATAATTTATAATTAAAATTAGCTAGTAGATTCAACTCTAGATTCCTCATATTTCTTATTAAAACTTTCATCTTTACTTTCTTGAGTTTTCTTCTCTCTCCTCAAATTTCACTGTTCATAATCATAACACTCATCATATCTTCCCCAATCATATTCAACCATCACTCCTAATTATCACGCACATGACATAAGAACTTGTTTTAATTATCTCTTACAACACCTTCCCCGTGGGATCAAAAACTTTTATACTATAACTTGATTGATTGTGCACTTGTAACGTTTGAACATCATTTAGACCATTTCAAGTTTTTGGCACCATTGTCGGGGAAGGTGCTTAAGTAGAATTTTAATTATTTTGGTTCTTTAACTTATGTGTTTTCTTGTGAAGGAACTGCTTGGAGCTTGAAGAGCACGGATTGGAGATCGAGAATTTGAAGATTTGCTTTCAGTAACTCTTCTTCCTAGTATTTTCAATTCTACCCTTTTGGGTAGTTCTTCATAATTAGAGACAATTAGGACTTAAAAAAGATTTTCTTTTTCGTTGACCATAAATAAATAAAAAAAAATTCTTTTTATCATCATTTGTAATCGCTTTTAAATCATAAGGTTGCATTGCATATAGTTAGTAGGACTTCACCAAAGAGATTTGAGCATCTTGATCTGGCACACACTTGAAAATATTCTTAAGGGCAATACCCTCTAATCAAGATAACGTGAGAGATTTTATCACCCTTTTCTTAGACACAAATCACTAATTCCTCACTACACAAATCCAAACCTTTTAAAACTCATTAGACGTTGATTCCTAAGGACTTAAGCTCAATAAGGAACAAGAAATCCCTAAGCGAACCGGTTCAAGTTTTCTTGAATTAGTAGTGTCTAAGGCAAGGTTTAGGGGTTGTGTAATGCGCTCCTTAAGGAACGAGGTACTTAATTGATCTTTAATCTCCCCAAGTACTATCCTTGACTGGCTAACTAACCGAGTAAAACTTTGATCATTTCATTTAAGAAGTTTTTGGTTAGGAGCTGGTCTAGCTGAGTTAGGCTTAACCCTAGAATTAAGGGTGATTGATAAAAGTGATTGTTTTGATTTGTTTTAGTTAGGTTTTTTATTTTTGTTTATCTTTTTCTTTCTTTCAAAAAATGTATATAAAAAAAGTTTGGTTTTATTTTGTTTTCATCATCCTCACCTAGAAGGTAATTACAGATTTTTATCATCATTGTTCTAGGTTGACCGAACATTTGTAAGTTCATAAACTCTTATATGCTTTATTTTGTGCATCATAGAGTTTGCATTGAGGACAATGTAAAATTTAGGTGTGGGAGTGGGAAGTAGTTACTTTTTACCTTTTTATACAGTTTTCTTTCTTTTTCTTCTTCTGCTTCAAAAAAAGTCACTTGCCAAGTTAATGCAATTAATTAATAATTGATCTATTTGATAAATTTTAAATTTTCTAATCCCTAGCTAGTAATTTATTCAAGTTTACCTTTTAGGATAACTCTATAGAAATTTCTTAAGAAATAATTTTTAAAGTAGTATGCTTTACTTAAGCCTTAACTTAGATTTTTAATTAAAATAATAAAAATTTTGCATGCTTAGCTTAGATTTGAAAAATAAATAAATTCATGATATCTTGATTTACACTTTATATATATATATAATATATTATATATATATATAGATATAATATATTATAGTAGTAATACTCTTATCACTAAGTTGATGTCCACCAACTTACATAGGCCACTCATTATTAATATAAAAATATTTTTATATCATGTAAGGATCCCTAGGGCAATATGAGTGGCTAAAAGTTTTTGTGGTTAACTTTTTTTATCCACTTAAGTTGACACAATTTTCTCTCTTTCTCTCTCTCATCGATCTCTCTTCCGGTCTTCTTCTCTTCTTCTGTCTCTCCTATTATATATATATATATTACTAATAATATAATATATATATATATATATATAATAGTATATATATATATTATTTATTTTTGTATATATATATATATTATATATATATATATATATACTATACTATATATACATATATATAGATATATATTACATATATATTATGTATATACATATATATACATATATATATATACATATAAGTAATACTATTATATATATAGTATATATAATATATAATATAATATATATATATATATATATATATATATATACTGATATACTATAATATTATATTATATATAATATATACTATATATATATATAATACTAATAACTAACAACCAAGATCTTGAGGTCAAAGTGATTCTATACTATAAGGGCCAACCTAGTTGATCGAAAGTAATTTCAGGCCATAAGGAGTATCTTCCATACTAATGACCTAAGCCAATTAGGTTGGTAATTCATGTTAACCAAAACTCATTTAAATGTCACTTAGAAACCGCCATAAAGTAGAAAAAAAATCACAAGAAGTAAATAGTGAAAAAATACTAATAATGTGTATATATTATATAATATATCATAGTATATATCTATAATATATATATAGATATATATAGTACAGCACATTTTCTGCATAGCGCATAAGCTTCGTATGCATTTCATCGATTTGGTTTTTTTTAGCAAAAATCCAAGGCTCTTTGTTACAAACAGCTCACGACCTTATCTCTCTCTCTCCCCAAAAAAAGGACCCAACCCCTCCTCCTCCATCAAGACCCAAAACTTTGCCGACTTCTCTCTCTCGAGCTCCCCAACTCCACCAACTCTGTCAACTTCCCCTAACCCCGCCTCCTAATATCACACCCCATCTCCACTGCTCGATCTCCCTCGAGCTCTCTCTTGAGATCCGCCAACTATACCGACGACCCTCAACTCCGTCGACTTCCCCCAACTCCTCCGACGCCAACTTACCCCAACTCCGCCGACCACGACCGATCTCGCTCAAGCTCTCTCTCGAGATCTCCTAACTCAGAAAAGGATCAAGCCCCAAAAAATCCTCGACTTACAGTTTGGGAATTTTGAATTCAACATTTTAAGCACACTACGTACTCGCACAGTTGTTTAACCAACGAAATCATCATCCATTAGCATGTGATGGATTTCCTACATGATCATGTCTTCTAATATAAATCACTTTTCTTTGTACAACTACATATGGAAATGAAATTCTTGAGAGCAAATCAGGGTTGTCCTCTTCTGAAGATCAATGCACAAACTACTGGCTGGAATAAATTTAACCTCCTTGTGATTAAGCCCCTGAGCTTTAATTTGGGGACATTTTATCCCCTACTTCAAGATTTAAATTGTTTGACAGTGTACAGTTAGTGTATATTGCTCATATATAAATTTAAGAAGAAATTACTTAACTTTTCATTATACAATTTTTTAAAAATTTATAAATTTTCATATTATTTTCTATTTCATATTGCCTCCAATTTTTTTATTTCTCTAAAAATCCTCCAGTGTTTTCGCTTTGGACAACATTGTCTAGCTTATGCTTACTTAAAGCATTTAACATTACGGCTTATAGTCAAATCAATGAACATGTTGATGTTCATGGCTAAACTACTGCTTCATGTATATATGTTACAAACCGGCATGTTAAATTGATGAAATTTGATATTTTACAGGGCTACAGAGACAAAAAATTTACCGGTCCTCTCCCTTCTGGATTCGGAAATTTAAAAAGTTCACAACAACTGTAAGTTCTCTGCAGCTTTAAGAATATCAATATCTATCATTTTTTTGACAATGTAAATCTTTCTTTCATCAACAGATATATAGGTCAATTACAATTTTTAGTGAGAAATGGAAAACTTGGACACTGAAGCTAATGAAGTAAACTTGGACGATGATAGTTCGATATATACTCCTCAAGTATCAGATGAGTTGAGGCTAAAAAGGGGCAAGAATTTGACACAATAGATGATGTTATGACAATCTACAATGCTTATGCTAAAGCAGCTGGGTTTAGTGTAAGGTCTTGGACTACTCAGAAAGAGCTGGGAAGTAGTGAAATAAGAAGGAAGGAGTATGTTTCTTTTAAACAAGGACAATCTCCAAGAATCATGGATGTTGGAAAGAAAAAAGGTCAAGGAAGCTTAGCTGAGGATTATACTACCCAAATTACAGTTTTAAAATCAAACTCCGAAAAATACATTGTTACTATTTTTAATGAGGAGCACAGCCACCCGCTATCAACACCATCAAATGTTCATCTTTTAAGGTCCCATCTTAACATTTCAGCCGCAACAAAGTCTTTAACTAAACAGTTCTCCATGATGAATATACCTCAACATCAACAATTTAGTTTTCTTGGAGTACAATCTGTAGGTATAGAAAATATTAGATGCACTCAAAGAGATTTGTATAATCATGAAAGGGATATACGTGTTGATATGAAGGGGCATGATCGTGAAATGTTTTATGAGTATTTAAAATTGGAACAAGAAAGAATCCCTCATTTACTTTTCAAATTGAGGACAATGAGGAACAAAAGATTACTTGTTGTTTTTGGTCCGATGCAAGTTCAAGGCGGGCTTACAATTTTTTGGTGATGTTGTAATCTTTGATACTACGTATAACACTAATCGTTACGGCCTGATATTTACACCAATAATGGGGGTTAACAATCATGGTCAAACAATTGTTTTTGCTTGTGGATTTTTGAATCATGAGAGCGTTGATGATTTTGTATGGTTATTTAATCAATTTTTGAAAAGTATGCCTGGTGGTGCCCCGAAGATGATTATTACCGATCAAGACACAGCTATGACTAAAACATTCCCTCTTGTTCTTCCAAATACTTTTCAAAGGTATTATAGTTTGTATGTATTAATGAAAATATTTATACACATAGCCTTTCTTTTTAACACTTTATTTAATTCTTTTGACAGGTATTGTAGTTAGCATATATTAATGAAATTTTCTAAGAAAATTGATCCAGTGAAGTATAGTATTTATAAGAGTGAGTTCTCGGCTTGCATTTGGAAATCGGAGACTCCTGAAGAATTAAGAGTGAGTTCTCGGCTTGCATTTGGAAATCGGAGACTCCTGAAGAATTTGATTTACAATGGGAAAGTCTAATTAAGAAAAGTGGGTTGCATTTGGAAATCGGAGACTCCTGAAGAATTTGATTTACAATGGGAAAGTCTAATTAAGAAAAGTGGGTTAGAAGGAAATAAGTGGTTGCAAGACCAATATGAACTGCGTTCAAGATGGATTCCTGCATATGTTAATCACGTTTTCTCAGCTAAGATGTCAAGTAGTCAACGAGCAGAAAGTAAACATGCATTTTTCAAGAAATTCATTTTGAAGAATAATTCATTAGTGGATTTTATGATACAGTTTGGCAGGGGTCTAGTGCGACAACGTCACGAGGAGTTGATGGTCGATCACAAAGATGTAGTCAGAAACCTAAACTTAGAATAAATCACGATTTTTTGGAGCAAATGATTGATATTTACACGAATAAGATGTATTACAAGTTTGAGGCTGAAGTGTGTGACAGCTTTAACTACAAGTTGCAGTTTGTTAGGGAAACCAACAATCACTGTGTGTATCAAATTCAAAGAAAGAAGCTCACAACAAGTAAAAATCACGATTTTTTGGAGCAAATGATTAATATTTACACGAATAAGATGTATTATAAGTTTGAGGCTGAAGTATGTGACAGTTTTAACTACAAGTTGCAGTTTGTTAGGGAAACCAACAATCACTGTGTGTATCAAATTTAAAGAAAGAAGCTCACAACAAGTAACTTCCACGAAATCCTTTATGACAAGGACTTGGAAATTTGGTTTCTTATAGTTGTAAAAAGTTCAAAAGCGCCGGAATCCCATGTACGCACGTTATCTCATATTTGAAATTTGATGCTGAAATATTGCCAGATAAATACATCTTAAAGAGGTGGACTAAGTCTGTAAAATCGGGGACAATGGATGATGATAAAGGCATGCAGATAACCCCTGACAATTCTTATCTTTTAACGCGGAGTCAATTTATCCAATCGTTTTTGGATTTAGTTGACAAGTCCCTTGTATGTGAAGAAACAAGGACGATGTTTACCGATGGATTACGTAGTATTAATGAGCAAATTGTTCAATTTCTTAGTAGCCGCATGGCTGTAATAAGCTTCACCGAGAAAAGTAATTCAATAGGTAGTAATATAATAGGTGATGGTACTAGTGCGCATGGTTCTTGTACTTTTCAAAGTAGTTTCAATGAACCCGATCAAGTGCGAGCAAAAGGGTGCGGTAAAATGTTGAAAGGAGGAAAAGAGAAAGTAATGGCTAGAACCAAAAATAAAAAAGATAGACGTTGCCACAGGTTTGGTAAAGTAGGCCAATCACATGATAAGTAAAATTATCCGGCACTCACAAATCCGTAAGTAATTAATTCTTTATTAATTATGTTGTCTTATTTTTCACATTTTATATATATATATATATATATAAAATATAGGTCTTCTACATGTAGTGATACAAATTTGCAAGAGGGTAATGGGTTATCAGGTGAAGATGGAGATGATGTGAATCTTTTGAATGATGCAAACATGGGTATGATTAAGGAATGTGTGGTTTTTTAATGTATTCAGACAGATAAAACCTATGTTTGATAAAGGAAATTCTTTTTTTTTTTTGAAGTAAATCTGGGTTATTTAAAAGAGTAATTTGCTTGCTGCTGATGTATTTGGATTTGAGTATATTGGGCTCTATTTAGTTCATGGTAATATAATCCTCTTTGATAAATCAGCTACCTCTTTGTGATCCTGATTAAGTTGGTATTTATACATAACCAGAAATTTATGCTCTATTTATTTCGTTCTCTGACACTATCAAGTTTGCTTGTAGTTTCTCGATGGATGGGTTATCTTCACAGAGTATGCAAGGCCGAGAGCTCCACTATCTCCTCCTCAGGATTCCATGTCTCAAACACAATCAGGTTATCCCTAGTCTGGCTATCCTTCATCGGGTTACTATTAATAAATTCAAGGTTCTGCTAGAGAATATAATTTTAAGTTTATAGACTGTATAATTTTTGTTCATTCTAGAATTAATGAAACAATTTTTTATTCTTGTGAAATGCTCCTAGTTTGAGAAGAGAGATTTTTTTTTAAAAGAAGGAAATTTAGATGATTCCTATGTTTGATGTTGTGAAATTGGTCCTTCTCTTTGTTTAGTATCAATACAATGTCATGTTTAGTATCAATACAATCCTTTGTTGCTGATAAATGTTACAGGGTTTGTGCTCTGATCAAGGGAAATCATATGTTCACTCCATATGTTAAAAATTAGCACATGAACAATAAATCGGGCTGCTCTCTTTATTGTTGAAAATTAACACAAGAACAATAAATGAGGCCATAATCTTTTGGAGGAACTAAGATCACAATATATGCAAGTTGATTCAAATTTATCAGAAGAAGCCATGACATAAAGTGTTGTGGAAATTTATCTAGTTTGAAGCTATCAGACATAAAGTGTTGTGGAAATTTATGCAAGATGATATTGTAGCGCACGTTGATTCAAATTTTGTATCTTAGACATGAAAGTCATAATTCTCTTCAGCACACTTTACATATATAAGAAAGTATTTTCCTCACATACATCACATAATTTCTTTAATGGACAAACAAAAGATGGTTTCATTTCAGCACATCAAGTTACATCATATAATTTCTTTTATAGCCAAACCAGAAGACAATAAAAAAGGCATAACAGTTAGCCATTTCCACAGCACTTTTTCATGTACAACAACCCTAAATTAAACCAAAACCCTAAATTTTATTCAAAGATCAAATCAACGTAATCAATAACCAAAATTTTCAAATTTCCTACAAACTTAACACAATCTTCTCTATAACAAAGCAATAGTTGAAAAAAAATTAGGGCTTGATGGAGATCTTTACCTGCAGCGCCGATTCAAGATTTTTGGGGCTTGATCCTTACCTGAGTTGGGGGATCTTGAGAGAGAGCTCGAGCGAGATCGATCGCGGTCGGCGGAGTTGGGGGAAGTCGGCATCGGAGGAGTTAGGGGAAGTCGGCGGAGGAGGGGGAAGTCGACGGAGTTGCGGCTTCGGAGACGAACTAGCGTTTTTATTTCGTCCCTTTGATCCCCTCCGACTCCCTTGTTGCAGGTAGTGTCTATCCGTGGTTTCTTTTCCTGTCCTCCCCGGCGTGACTGTTGCTCTTTGTTTTGTCGGCTCCTGATTGTCCCCGCTCGCGTTTTTCTGTTCCTGGATGTTTTTTCTCCCTTGCTTTTATGTGTTGTGGCCGTTGTAGGTGGTGTTGGAGGTGTTTGTTGATTCTTATGATGAGAGGAAATTTAGTTGACGCTAAATACGGTTATTGGTGGACTTTTTGTTTGCATTGTTTCGGCTGTATACGCGGGGTTCGCACTGCCGTCCTCTTCCTCCTTCGGCCGCTCCGCTCGCCCTGTGTCCGCGCGGATGTGTTCCTGCTCCCTCGCGTACACCACACTATTACATCCCCCCCCCACCTCTCCTTCGATGTTTCTCTTTTTGTTTTTTTTTTTGACTTTTTGAGACGAGACTTTATTTTTTTTTTTTTTTTTTTTTTGTTTTTTTTGTTGATTTTTGATTTTGTTTGAATTTTGTTGAGAGAGTGAGAAGAGAAGAGAGGAGGGTCACGAGGCTGTTTGTAACAAAGAGCCTTGGATTTTTACAAAAAAAACCCAAATCGGTGGAGATGCGTACAAAGTTATGCGTATGAGAAATGCACTATATATATAATTATATTTGTATAAATGGTCTTGAAAAATGATTTTTGTTCAAGAGACTTAAAAATTATTCAAAACAAAGAGTTAGTATGTTCTTTTCAAAACTTTTAATTTAAATTTCTAAGTTTGAGTTTGTTTTGTATTGCTATAATGAAAAGATTTTCTGGAAGACTGACCTTAGAGTTATTTATAAAAGCATTTTTTGAGTAATAACTAGCTTCAATTAGATTATCTAAATATATCAAGTAAAATTAGTTACTGACTAACAACTTTAAATTAGCAAGTTGACAGGATTTTGTGGGTATATTCACTGTAAACTCTCACGAGACTATACCTCGTTCTTTAGGGGTAACCTAGGGGTTTAAAAGCTTGTTATATATGCTAAATACAACCAGGATTCCTACGGAAATGAGTTAGAATTTTTAATTTCTTTCTTTGCTAGAGGAGTAGCAAAAATTTAGGTGTGGGGATATTTCATAATTACATTTTTATTATAATTTTATATCATCATTATCTATTTTTTATAAATAAATATATCACTAATAATTATTTTTATCTTTAATTGCAGGTCAATGAAGAATAAAGCAAAAAAAAATCTTATCTCTTAACAAAGCCCATGAATTAATGAAGGATACAAGCAAGAGACCAAGATCCAAAGCTAAAAGCTAAAACCCACGCCCAATAGAAGAGAAGAAATGTGGATGACAATTCTAGCGCAGATTATGATTCTTTGTACGAATATTTACTCATGATATGTTCCGATTTCAGAGATATCATAAATACAAAAATTGTAGGTCAATGAAGAATAAAGCAAAAAAAAAATCTTATCTCTTAACAAAGCCCATGAATTAATGAAGGATACAAGCAAGAGACCAAGATCCAAAGCCAAAAGCCAAAGCCCAAGCCTAATAGAAGAGAAGAAATACGGATTACAATTCCAGCGCAGATTATGATTCTTTGTACGAATATTTTCTCATATTTTCTCTAACTTGATTGGTTGTGCACTTGCAACTTTTGGACATCATTTAGAGATATCTACAACTTTTGGACATTTTCTCTAACTCGGATTTCAGAGATATTTATAACTTTTATACTATAACTTGATTGGTTTTGCACTTGTAATTTTTGAACATCATTTAGACCCCATCAGTATACCATTTTCCCATATTTTCTCTAATAATCTGCTCAGCTTTAGGACAAAGATAATCACTCCACTTATCAGCCATTATGCGTCTATGGTTCATGTGAACCATAATTTATTTTCGAATATGCTCCACCATTTGTAGTACACGTAACAATCGAGTTTCATGTATCCAGCTGTTAAAGGATTCTGTGACATTAGAGGTCACATGACCATATCTGCAAACATCAAAATAATAAAAAATATGATGCATCTAATATTTAATAAAATTAATACGTAACTACAAAACTTAACCGTTAAGTGTGAAAGTTAACATAGAAATCTGAAACCTAACATATAATTATGAAAGTTAACATCTACCAACCATAGTTAACCTATACAAAGAAAACTTAACATATATGCGAGAGAGTTAACATTAACTACAAAACGCGATAATGATTGAATGCAGTACCTAATACCAAGGAAGAATGCATTTGCCCACTGCTCTGGTGAGTAATTAATTATAATCTCATATGTAGCTAGAGACATCTCATAAATTTCCTTCAGGTAGTCATTCCATTCTACTATAGTATATTTATAGCAAGCGGAATGGAGCATATTCCTCAAAAACTTGTGTGTCATTTGTCTTCCTTCCCAAATCCTTTAGTTTTGATCTAAAATTTTTAACTAGGTGCAGAACACTTCTTGAGTGAATTGATTTAGGAAAATATTCTCTCACGGCTTTTTGAATCCCCTTGTTGGTACCAGAAATAATTACCAATTGGTGGGGAGGATGTATGGGTCTGACCTTTCATACAACATGGACCATAGGCCTTAAAGGAACCATCTCTAACTAGCTACATTTTCCTGATCGCATATGCAATACGCAAGTGGAAATATCCCTTGGTCTCCGTCGTATGCTATAGCACTGAGGAGCATGCCTTTGTATATGTCTTTCAAAAAGGTCCCATCTAAAAATAATAGGGGTCTACATCCATTTAAAAAGCTAATGATGTAAGCAACATAACATATGAATAGTCTTCTGAACCTTCATTCTGCTCAATGCAAATGTAGCTTCCTAGATTCGTTTCCTTCACCATTTGCTCATACTTGTACATCAATGTTACCACATTTCATCTAAATATAATACATTGGAGCAAATAAGTACTAATTTTTTTAAAATTACCATCTAATAGTGAAAGTTAACATCTAACTTTTAAAGGTATTATCTAACTGAGATAGCATCTTAACATGAAAGCTAATAGTTATTCATAAAACGTAACATCCCACGGTGACAACTAACATATATCAATAAAACTTAATATAAAATGTTTAAGGTTAATATATTATACGATAAATTAACAACTAACATTGTATTATATGCGACTACCAATAAAATTTATATATTTAATAAAAAACTTTAAAATCTACCATCTTAATTGATCATAAGACTCATAACTATCACCGTACATATCCTTTTGTGCTCTTTCTTTGCTCCATCATATTTTACTATATTCAAGTCTCAATCCATATTGAGTGAGAAACTCTATTTGCACATCAATTGGGTAGATTTCGGACTGAACATTTAATACATGTCGCAATTGAGCTGCTATGAATTTGCGAGAAGCCAGCGATTGCCCTGACAAGTAGTATGTTGACCGCAACTATGTTCATTCACAAACCTTTTGATTTCAATTCATTTTTTTATTTTTAATAGGAGAGGCAAACAACATCCAAGGGCATTCATATGTCTCCTGATATTGACAATAAACTCAGATACGTTTGGGTTCATTCTTTGCAAATTTATAGTCAAACTTTTTCACCATAGAATAGTATTACAATGCTATTCTTAATTCATTTACAGTTTCAAATTGTTGCTCCTTTTCAATTAATGTTGTATGCCACCATTGAGGAATGATGAAAGTATTGTTGAGAATATCATCAGCTCTCATTGCATTCTCACCAGATAGGCAATCATTTTGGATTCTCTTTGAATCGAAAGCATTTTCTGGAGGACGATGACTATATTTTTCATTCAAAGAGGCATCATTGCTGCAAAAATTAATGAACCAGTGAGATATCATATTAAACTATTATATAATATTATATTCTGGTATTTTAAATTAATAGTTTCTCATGTAAACTAACAGGTAATTGTGAGTGTTAACATGTTTCGATAAAACTTAACATAGAGCAGTGGAATTTAATAGACTATATGCATAGTTAACATGCTACGAGAAAAGTAACAATGTCATGAAAAAACTAACATGTTCACGTGAAAGTTAACATGTTCATGTAAAAGTTAACATGTCTCATTGAAACTTAACACTTTACAGGAAGAGTTAACATCTAACCATTAGAGATAGCAACTATATTTTTCGTCTGTGCATTGAAACCTTAAATCACAAAGTTTGCATCACAAAAGTCCAATGTTAAAAAGAGTTCATTGATTACTTACATTTCAATAAAAACTTTCTAATTTTTTTAGAAATAGAACCCTTTACATTAGCAACAGCTTGCATGTGAATCTCCGTAGAACCAATATTTCGATTGTGCTCCAACATGCACTTCAAATCATCTTAATTATCAACTTAAAAAACTCAAGGTGGATGCCTCTCCATACTATATTTATGAATATATATATATATATATATATATATTATATATATATATATATATATATATATTATCTAATATTATATATATATATATATATAATACATATATATATATTATAAATATACATATTATATATTATATATATATACTATATATATATATATATAATATATATTATATATATATATATATTATATATACATTATTATATATATATATATATATATATATATATATATATATACTATATATATCAAGTTAAAGCATCTTGAGGTACTTTCAGTCATTCAGACACATCAAATTTCATTTTGAAAAAGCTTGTTGTAGAACTTAGCATCAAGAATATAGCATTCTCGCCTAACGACATCATACAAATCAAGTCTTTGGCGGCCATTGGGGGTTGTTGAAAGTTATGAAGAGTAATTAAGGGAATTTTTAGCGCATAAGTCGTTGTTGAAAGTTGAAGAATAAAAAACTTAATATTTTACAGGAAAAGTTAACATCTAACTATTAGAGATGATAACTACGTTTTTCAACTGTGCATTGAAACCTGAAATCATAAAGTTTACATCACACAAAGCCCAATTTTAAAAAGAGTTCATTGATTACTTATATTTTAGTAATAACTTTCTGATTTTTTTTTCAGAAGTAGAACACTCTATATTAACAACAGCTTGCATATGAATCTTCGTACAACCATATTTCGATTGTGCTCTAACAAGCACTTCAAATCATCATCATTATCAACTGAAAAACTCAGGGTCGGGTGCCTTTCTGATTTATATATCAATAATAAAACATATTGAGGTACTTTTAGTCTTTCAGACACATTAAATTTCAGTTAAAAAAACTTGTTGTAGAACTTAGCATCAATAATATAGCTTTCTCGTCTAACGACACCATGCAAATCAAGTCTTGGGTGGCCATTGGAGGTTGTTAAAAGTTATGATGAGTAATTAAGAGAATTTTTAGCGCATAAGGGGTTGTTGAAGTTGAAGAATAAAAACCCTAATATCATAAATGAGAGAGTGAGAGATAAAACTATAAAATATATAACCCATGATGAGTTAGACCTGTAATGGAGGGAACCCGTGCTTTTTTCCCTCTCTTTTCGCCATCGATTCGCATTAACTGCGATGGCAGAGATCACTGGGCTGATTGGTAGAGGAGACAGTTTCCTGGGTGAGAGAAGATGACATTTTTGGCAGGCTCGTTAAAATACATAGAGTACATGTATAAAAGCTGGCTTTTGGGACCCACACTTTTTAGTCTCTTTTGGGGCTAAGAGTTATAAAAAAAGTTGATGGGGCTGGGCCACACAGCTTCTTTGTTTTGGGGCATTAACACATTTTCCCCTTATGTTTATCATGTTAACTCGTAGCGAAAAGATTTAAAAGTTTAAAAATCATTGCTATGAAAAAAAAAAAATTATAAAACATAAATGTCAAACTAGAAGAAATTTTGACTTAAAGTCGAGCGTAAGGTATGTATTATTCGGGTTATAACTCTACAAAAATTATGAGCATGAGAGAAGTTAATTAAATATTTATATTTATCATCTCCGTCTTTTCTTACTACTACGTCAGCGTCACACCAGAAACATTATCAAATTGATAATCTAGCTAGCATCATCTACAAAACTGTGACCTTTTTAAGCTTTTTTTAGGGAAAAATGTGTACAGGCCCCAAAAGTAGAAACTTCATGTGACGAAGCCCCTCATAGTTTTCCCCATGTAAATCAGCCCCTTGATGTGTGACACTTTGTACTGCAGCTTTTTTTATTAATTATTACATGCCAGCTAAAATAAAATCCCCAAATTATCCTTATCCTCTCTCTTCAATCTCTCAGACCCAGCAATCATATCATCTTTCTCTCTCATCTTCTCTCTCTCTCTCTGTCTCTCTCTCTCTCTCTCTCTCTCTCTCTCTCCTCTCTCTAAAACTAAGAGCTTTCTCAAGCTCGTCAACCCGGCCCTCGCCCTCCTCGCCGTTGCCGCCTCCGCTCAGGCCCCTAAGGCTCCCCTCGAGTTCGCCGCCGCCTCCCCTCCCCTCCTCCACCCGTCCTCATCACCGTAGATACCGCCTCTCCCTGCCGTAGATCGCCACCGTTGAGATGCACAGAGCATTAATCCATTAGCTAGAAGAAGAAAAGAAAAAAAGAAAAAATGTTTGACCAACTACAAATAAATGAACGATTTAATTTTAAATAATAGTCAAAAGTTGTCCCGATTTTTCCACTTTCACGAGACATCCATGCCTTTTTGGCGGAAGCTGAATTTGCAATAAACCTAATGTGCGCAGTCTTTTTGAATTTTAATTTCGAACAAATGTTTAAAATAGACCATTTTTTAAACTTAATTATCAAAATAGGCTGAAAAAATATTTAATTACCAAAAAACGTTGTAAGCTGGGACGGTAGTTATAAATCATTGTTATAAATGAGGATACAGTCAGGTTTTTATAAATCGTTGTTAATTATATTTGATAATAGTTATACCTAATGATATGTTATTTCTAGATGCTATCGTGGTAGTTCTAGTAGTCCTCGAATTAGTTCTAGCTTCTATTACCCTAGTTCTAGCTTGTATACAGCCAGTTCTAGCCCACACCTTGCTAGTTCTAAACCAAGCCTGCGTTTTTTACATGCACACTTGTTAATTCTTGCTTCTACGTTAGTTCTACCTTCTATTACCCAAGTTCTAGCTTGTATACAGTCAGTTCTAGCCCACACCTTACTAGTTCTAAACCCAACAATGGTTTTTTACATGCACACTTGTTAATTCTTACTTCTACGTTAGTTCTAGCTTCTATTACCCAAGTTCTACCTTGTATACAGCCAGTTCTAGCCTACACCTTGCTAGTTCTAAACCCAACAAGGGTTCTTTACATGTACACTTGTTAATTCTTGCTTCTACGTTAGTTCTAGCTTCTATTACCCTAGTTCTAGTATGTATACAGCCAGTTCTAGCCCACACCTTGCTAGTTCTAAACCCAACAAGGGTTTTTTACATGCACGCTTGTCAATTCTTACTTCTACGTTAGTTCTAGCTTCTATTACCCTAGTTCTAGCTAGTATACAGTCAGTTCTAACCCACACATTGCTAGTTCTAAACCCAACAAGGGTTCTTTACATGCACACTTGTTAATTCTTCCTTCTATGTTAGTTCTACCTTCTATTACCCTAGTTCTAGCTTGTATACAGCCAGTTCTAGCACACACCTTGCTAGTTCTAAACCAAACAATGGTTCTTTACATGCACACTTGTTAATTCTTCATTCTACGTTAGTTCTAGCTTCATTACCCTAGTTTTCGCTTGTATACAGCCAGTTCTAGTCCACACCTTGCTAGTTCTAAACCCAACAAGGGTTTTTTATATGCACAGTTGTTAATTCTTACTTCTATGTTAGTTCTAGCTTCTATTACCCTAATTCTTACCCATATATAGCCAGTTCTAGCCCACACCTTGCTTGTTCTAAACCCAACAAGGATTCTTTACTTGCACACTTGTTAATTCTTGCTTCTACGTTAGTTCTAGCTTCTATTACCCTAGTTCTAGTATGTATACAGCCAGTTCTAGCCCACACCTTGCTAGTTCTAAACCCAACAAGGATTTTTTACATGCACGCTTGTTAATTCTTACTTCTACGTTAGTTCTAGCTTCTATTACCCTAGTTCTAGCTTGTATACAGCCAGTTCTAACCCACACATTGCTAGTTCTAAACCCAACAAGGGTTCTTTAAATGCACACTTGTTAATTCTTCCTTCTACGTTAGTTCTAGCTTCTATTACCCTAGTTCTAGCTTGTATACAGTCAGTTCTAGACCACACCTTGCTAGTTCTAAACCAAACAATGGTTCTTTACATGCACACGTGATAATTCTTCCTTCTACGTTAGTTCTTGCTTCTATTATCCTAGTTTTCGCTTGTATACAGCCAGTTCTAGCCCACACCTTGTTAGTTCTAAACCCAACAAGGGTTTTTTTTATATGCACACTTGTTAATTCTTGCTTCTATGTTAGTTCTAGCTTCTATTACCCTAGTTCTTGCTTATATATAGCCAGTTCTAGCCCACACCTTGCTTGTTCTAAACCCAACAAGGGCTCTTTACATGCACATTTGTTAATTCTTGCTTCTACATTAGTTCTAGCTTCTATTACCCTAGTTCTAGCATGTATACAGCTAGTTCTAGCCCACACCTTGCTAGTTCTAAACCCAACAATAGTTTTTTACATACACGCTTGTTAATTCTTACTTTTACGTTAGTTCTAGCTTCTATTACCCTAGTTCTAGCTTGTATACAGCCAGTTCTAGCCCACACCTTGCTAGTTCTAAACCCAACAATAGTTTTTTACATACACGCTTGTTAATTCTTACTTTTACGTTAGTTCTAGCTTCTATTACCCTAGTTCTAGCTTGTATACAGCCAGTTCTAACCCACATCTTGCTAGTTCTAAACCCAACAAGGGTTCTTTACATGCACACTTGTTAATTCTTCCTTCTACGTTAGTTCTAGTTCTAAACCCAACAAGGGTTCTTTACATGCACACTTGTTAATTCTTCCTTCTACGTTAGTTCTAGCTTCTATTACCCTAGTTCTAGCTTGTATACAGCCAGTTCTAGCCCACACATTGCTAGTTCTAAACAAAACAATGGTTCTTTACATGCACACTTGTTAATTCTTCCTTCTACGTTGGTTCTAGCTTCTATTACCCTAGTTCTCGCTTGTATATAGCCAGTTCTAGCCCACACTTGCTAGTTCTAAACCCAACAATGATTTTTTATATGCACACTTGTTAATTCTTGCTTTTATGTTAGTTCTACCTTCTATTATCCTAGTTCTTGCTTATATATAGCCAGTTCTAGCCCACACCTAGCTTGTTCTAAACCCAACAAGGGCTTTTTACGTACACACTTGTTAATTCTTGCTTCTACGTTAGTTCTAGCTTCAATTACCCTAGTTCTAGCTTGTATATAGCCAGTTCTAGCCCACACCTTTCTAGTTCTAAACCTAACAATTGTTCTTTACATGCACACTTGTTAATTCTAGCTTCTACATTACTTCTAGCTTCTGTTACCCTAGTTCTAGCTTGTATACATCCAGTTCTAGCACACACCTTGCTAGTTCTAAACCACGCCCGTGTTTTTTACCTGCATACTTGTTATTTCTTGCTTTTAACTTAGTTCTAGCTTCTATTACCCTAGTTCTAGCTTGTATACAGCCAGTTCTAGAACACGAACTGGGTTTAGAACTAGAATTAATAAATGTGTATGTAAAAAACCCTTGTTGGGTTTATAACTAGCAAGGAGTGGGCTAGAACTGGCTGTATATAAGTAAGAAATAGGGTAATAGAAACTAGAACTAACGTAGAAGCAAGAATTAACAAGTGTGCATGTAAAGAACCCTTGTTGGGTTTAGAACTAGTAAGGTGTGGGCTAGAACTGGCTGTATACAAGCTTGAACTAGGGTAATAAAAGCTAGAACTAACATAGAAGCAAGAATTAACAAGTGTGCATGTAAAAAACTCTTGTTGGGTTTGGAACTAGAAATGTGTCGGCTAGAACTGGTTGTATATAAGCTAAAACTAGGGTAATAAAAGCTAGAACTAACGTAGAAGTAAAAATTATCAAGTGTACATGTAAAAAACTATTGTTGGATTTAGAACTAGAAAGGTGTAGGCTAGAACTGGCTGTATACAAGCTAGAACTAGGGTAATAGAAGCTAAAACTAACGTATAAGCTAGAATTAACAAGTGTGCATGTAAAAAACCCTTGTTAGGTTTAGAACTAGAAGGGTGTGGGCTAGAACTAGCTGTATACAAGCTAGAACTAGGGTAATAGAAGTTAGAACTAACGTAGAAGCAAGAATTAATAAGTGTGCATGTAAAGAACCCTTGTTAGGTTTAGAACTAGTAATGTGTAGGCTAGAACTAGCTGTATACAAGTTAGAACTAGGGTAATAGAACCTTGAACTAACTTAGAAGCAAGAATTAATAAGTGTGCATGTAAACAACCCTTGTTGGGTTTAGAACTAGCAAGATGTGGGCTAGAACTTGCTGTATACAAGCTAGAACTATGGTAATAGAAGCTGGAACTAACGTAGAAGCAAGAATTAACAAGTGTGCATGTAAAGAACCCTTGTTGGGTTTAGAACTACCAAGGTGTGGGCTAGAACTGACTGTATACTGGCTAGAACTAGGGTAATAGAAGCTAGAACTAACGTAGAAGCAAAAATTAATAAGTGTGCGTATAAAAAATCCTTGTTGGGTTTAGAACTAGTAACGTGGGGGCTAGAACTGATTGTATACAAGCTAGAACTAGAATAATAGAAGCTAGAACTAACGTAGAAAAAAAAATTAACAATTGTGCATGTAAAAAACCCTTGTTGGGTTTAGAACTAGCAAGGTGTGGGCTAGAACTGGCTATATACAAGCTAGAACTAGGGTAATAGAAGCTAGAACTAACGTAGAAGCTAGAATTAACAAGTTTGCTTGTAAAAAACGCGAGCTAGATTTAGAACTAGCAAGGTGTGGGCTAGAACTGTCTGTATACAAGCTAGAACTAGTGTAATAGAAGCTAAAACTAGCTCGAGGACTACTAGAACTACCACGATAGCATCTAGAAATAACATATCGTTAGGTATAACTATTATCAAATATAATTAACAACGATTTATAAAAACATGACTGTATCATCATTTATAATAACGATTTATAACTACCGTCCCAGTTTACAACGATTTTTGGTAATTAAATATTTTTTCAGCCTATTTTGCTAATTAAGTTTTAAAAATGGTCTATTTTAAAAATTTGTTCGAAATTAAAATACAAAAAGACTACACACATTAGGTTTATTGCAAATTCAGCTTCCTCCAAAAAAACATGGATGTCTCGTGAAAGTGGAAAAATGGGGACAACTTTAGACTATTTTTAAAAATTAAATCATTCATTTATTTGTAGCTGGTCAAACATTTTTTCTTTTTTTTCTTTTCTTCTTCTAGCTAATGGATT
>NC_033800.1:78282243-78367892 GCF_001876935.1 Asparagus officinalis
AGAGAGAGAGAGAGAGAGAGAGAGAGAGATGAGAGAGAGAGAGAGAGGGAGAGGAGATGAGAGAGAAAGATGATATGATTGCTGGGTCTGAGAGATTAAGGATAGATGATAAGGATAATTTGGGGATTTTAGCTTAGCTGACATGTAATAATTGATAAAAAATACTACAGTACAAAGTGTCACACATCAAGGGGCTGATTCACATTGGGAAGAGTATGAGGGACCTCGTCACATAAAGTTTCTGATTTTGGGGCCTGTACACATTTTTTCCATTTTTTTACAGGCGGTGCTCCAGAAACTTTGGGACCATGATGATATCACTCTGATGCTTATCCTGCTACAGACATTGATCCAATTCCTGGGTCTAAGATTCGAGTCTCGCGTCGAACCAAAACGTACACGTCTGTCTCCCAGAAGATGCTGTACTTCAACATAACACCAGTCGCAAAAATACAGAGCCGTATATCAAAACCCAGTGCCACGTCATCCTTGTCGTGGCCGGCCCCACATAAAACACAGGTCAGTAAAAAATTTGATCTCAAATTGCTTACCAAACCAAAAGCAAGCCTGCATGGTTTTCTGTCAGGATTTGTGCCATGCACGTGAACATGTTGCACCCCCCACCCCACCCACGATAATCATAGAAATTACAAATTTATAGCTAGAGTTTTTACGAAGGAATTCTTCTCTCTCTTCAGTAATGGCCAAAGATAATTGAATACGTGGAACATAATATGGTTGGTGGGAAGGTGAAATTTAGAGCCCACGTTGTCCAGTACAACGTGATGTCGGAGTTTCATGTGCTCGTCATGTTCAATGAGTGTACAACAATGCCTTTGATGAATTTATTTCATCTGAAAAATAAAGGTGAAATTGTACTCAAATTTTGGGCAATGTGCCACTGCCACAGTAGAGGACGGAAATTAGCTAGTTATGGTAATTTAATACAATTACAAGTTTTAATTTGTAGCTAGCAAGTTTGATTGTACTTCTGTTTTAACTGATTCTTATTCTTAGACCAGTCTAAGAATTGAGAACGGTTCAAAGATCAGTCTTTTTACTCATTTCGATTGATTAATAAAGGGATAGTACTATATATTAATGTTTAGATTATGGATGGAAATTATAAAATATTTCACACTTGAAGGAATAATCTCAAGCTCCCCAATTATTGAAACGAATAGACGTACGTGGGCACTGGCCCAAAATGACACAATGATCAAGTCTACGGTGGGCCCCGACGAACAGGACATAATTATAATCACAACTTGTTCTCTTTATTGCCATGAGATCCCCCAAACTTCTTATTTGCAGAAATAACTCAACCTTTCACCGATAATCTCTTTCATTTTCTATGCATCACATGAAGGATATTAACTAAATAAATTATATATTCTGCGCTCCTGGATGTACAGTGGATTGAAGATCTAGAAATACTTTAATAAATCATACTAGATCCTATATTGTACTTATGTATATAATTAAGAATATTAGTTAACTTGATTTTTAAGTGTGCTCAAAAAGGTTCACAAGAGACTAAAGTTTTGCCAACAAAAAGAACATATGTAAAAAATGCTTTCTTTAATATAATATCAATCACAGGATTGAGAATTAAAAAGGATACGTATATATGTAGGAAATATCCTGCTCTCTGCCCTCAATCAAATACAGCGCTGTGTGTGCTAGCTCCAAAATTCTGAACAGGAGTTCAAACTTACACGTCTTCTTAGTGGCAGATATCTCGATGAAGTGATTGTACAAGCAAGCAAGTCACCCCGCATATCATTGCTACCACAAATCCTAATGTCAATCATATCAGAAAATTTTATCCCTAGCTAGCTACCAAGGTCATTGGCGGCCTGAGTGAAAGAGTGGACTTTCTGCAGTAAAATGACAATCATATGGGTTGAAATACCATCAATGTTGTCAGCCACTTCCACTTCTCTTTGCTAGATGAGGCTATTTGTTTGTATTATTGCAATCTTGTAAGACTGCACGTCCCACCAGAATCGATTTAACTGGTAGTAGTAGCAAGGGCACCAAGAAAGTGAGCGAGGAACTGCAGAAGGGTCAGCCACCAGATTTTGTTAGCATGTTGTGTCTACTTGTGTTTTTATTGATTGACTGATTGAGGGAGAGGAGGAAAATATGGTCAACACCAAAATCCTTCAGCCCATGACCAAAGTTCGTCCTGGAAGAAAAAAAACGGTTTTGATCTAAACCATATCAGTTCTGAGCTGTATTAGGGCGGTCAGCCAAAACAAATAAAAACATAATTGGACTCGAGATTGAGGGTCTCGTGATTTTCCTATCTGGCTGGTGGCGATCTATGCTTGAGATTGCTTAAGATAAGATAGAAAATATGTCATATTAACGATGGTGAATTGTCCATCAACATCCCTCTACTATCTAAGTATGTCTCTTGATGAAGAAGACAAAACAATTTGTATTTAGGTTAGGATTTTGGGAGTGAGGTTCATAGGTTGAGGTCAGTGGTGCCGAGCATATCTATATCATATGAGTCGTTCTTGTTAGGACATTGTACGTGCAATTTCTTTCGTTTGAGTAACAACAAACATTTTTAAGAGTCTAATTTGTGTTTGAGATGATTAGTGCATGTTTGAACAAGTGAGGATCAAATTTGAAGTGAAACAGAATCAATTTTAGCTAAAAGAGGAGTCATCGGCAACTGAACCATCAATGATGGATGGTCGATCTGTTGGATCTGAGATGCAAGCCTAGAGGGGGCTAAATAGGATTGCCTACTATTTCTAAAATATAATAGAATATGCAGCGGAATAAAATACAATAACAATAAAATAATAAGCAATGCAATAATCACGGGAATAATCACAACTAGAAAATACGAGATTGTGTAGTGGTTCAAATAGATAATCCTACATACAGTCTTTCTTCTCGTGAAGGGGCTTCCTCATTATATGAAAGTTCTCCTCAATCACAAACTTGATTCAGTAGGTTTACATGACTGAAACCTTAGTTCCTTCAAGAGTAATCATCTAACCTAAACTCTTCACACATGAGTATCCCTAGCCCTACCTAGTATTAAAGTATTATATCCGGCTTGAGTATCCCAAGTTCCTTTAAAACTAATCCTCTAACCTAAACTCTTCACACATGAGTATCCCTAGTGACCACTTCCTAAATTCAACCCTGGCTTGAGTACACTGTAAACCCTTAATTTGCTTTGGCTTTGATACGTTATAAAAACAAGTTTAATATAAAGTATTAAATACCAATTAAGCACAATTAGATCGACCTTATAGCCATTTTATTATGCAAACTATTCTTCTAATGACAGAAGCGTAAACCAGGAACAATTATGATGGAATTGAGAACCAAGGGCAACATTCCTCAAATGGTAGATGATCAAATGATGAAAAATGACATGGAGAGTGCTTTCTAAGAAGCCTGAGCAAGATCCTTTAACCAAATTGAAGTCCTCTCTTTCTCTCCCCACCCCCTTTCCCTCCCTTCCTCTTTCTTTTTCTTTCTGATTTAGGTCAAGAACATCTTCAAAAATCATGAGGAAAGAACCAATGTGCCCCCGACAATGATTAAGATTGAGTCCAAAAAAATTAAAAATCACAAATCTGGTGATTAAACATCGATGGTTTAATTTAACCATCGATGGTCAACTTGTCACCATCGATGATCAATGTCTCATCATCGATGATCTGAACCTCTCTGCACATTTGCATCATCAATGGTTGATAGCACCCATCAATAGTAACGTAGTGCAGAAGTGATAAATGTCAGAATCCACCACGAGGTGTTCTCTAAATCCAGAAAGAGCAATATTTGAATCCACGAAGAGACAACCTCGAATCCACAAAGTAATATAAAGAGAATTTTAATTATAGATAAAATTGATCTTATTCCTTTGTTGTTCCATGCCTCTTCTTTAATAGAATAACAAATAAGACTCCTAGTAAGACTAGAATTACAAAAAATAGAAAGTATTAAATCCTACCCTAAAAAAGATTCCATATAATAGAGGAAAAAATCATGAATCAGTATTGAATTTGTTTCCTAATCTACTTTGACTATAATATTGAATTTATTTCCTAATCTAAATTAACTCCAACTTTATTACTTAAAATAAACTAAAAGCTAATTATTTTTAGATTTAAGCCAAAACTAGGTATTACTAATGAGATTTTAAAGATCTAACAATCTGGTTGGCTCCATCTTTATGAGATAGGCGATCTACATATATAATAAATCAGAATCTGCCTTTTAGGTTGGAAGATATGATTATTTCTGTGCGGAAGTCAATAATACGCATAAATCCATATTTAGCTTGTGATTATCCTAATCCTCCATGAAATTATCCGTTAAGTGTCCTGCATCAAATAGTCACTAGTAGAGATATTTGGAACACTAACGGCAACATCCCTGACGGGGGGCTACCATCAATGTTGTTTACATCCCTGACGGCAAACACCATCAGGGATGTACACGTTGGCATTTTCAAGCACCGTCAGCGATGTTCACATCGCTGACGAGAGGTATAACATCGCTGATGGGGGAGCCGTTAGTGATTTTGAAAAAATTTTGGGGGACTTATCCCCCCAAAAATTTATCTTTAAGGTAAAATTAATTTTATCAACCCCCTGACTTTTACCTCTACCTTAGATATGCGCCACTCCCCTCTGTCGCTATCGAACGCCACCCTCACACGCCGCTGTTGAACGCTGCCCTTGCACACCTAGCACACCACCATCACACGCTGTCGCACCACCGAGTTCGCACTTCATTCGTGTCATCCACTCGCCCCACCGCTCTCTCCCGTCGTCCAGTCACCATCATCCCCGATCTTCTTAAGGTATTATCTTTTGATAATTTCTAATTTTTTGTAATAATTTTATGGGATATGGTTTGCTCATATTTGAAAATTTGAAATTAAAAAACCTAATCTAACCCTAATTAGAATGATCCATCCAAATTGATCCTCATCATAACCCAATAGTATTATATCAAGCATATAACCTTAATTAAGCTTACTTTAAGTTTGGTAACCCTAACCTTAACTTTAGTTCTCATCAAATCTGACCAATTAAACTTTTCTACCAAAGTGTATAACCCTAATTCAACTAATTTTAACCCAAAATTTTGCATTTTTCTAACTCTAATTAACTAATTTAACTTTAATAACTTTAATCGTAACTTTAATAAATCAATTAAATTAATCTACCAAATACAATCCTAATAATAACCCTAATCACATTACCCTACGTATAGAATCCTAATTAAACTAATTTTATCCTTTTTCTTACCCTAATCTCATATATAATAGTACTAATTAAACTTTAGTTAGCCTATTCTTATTTAATAACCCTAATTGAACAAATCTAATCAATTAATACTCCTAATTATTACCTTAAATTCATTACCCAAGTCAATAACCCCCCTAATTCAACTAACTTTTACTCAAATTTGATCTTAATCCTGAATCTAATTAATTAATTTAAATATATATAATTCTAATCCTAACTCTATGAGCTAACCACCGAAAGTAATCCTAATACTAAACCTAATTACATTATCCTAACTCTAGAATCCTAATTAAACTAACTTTAAACTTAATATGATCAAGCAACTTAACTTTAAGTACCATCATTCTTTTAAATGTAAAAACTCTTAATAACTTAATTTAGCCACAATATTTATAATCATAATCCCTAAAACATTACCCTAAGTGTAGAATCATAAGTAAACTAATGTTAACCATTAATCCTAATTTTAATTAAACTAATTTTACTTTAAATTAACTTTAGCCATTAGTCATAACTAACCATATTAAATATTACTATAAATATATTCAATAAAAATAAGCCTAATGTTAATAATATTATATAACATCTCTAGTCTATCATCCTAACTAAACTAACTTTAGTCGTATTTTTATTGAATGCGAGGTTGTTTACTCAGAAGACTAGCAATGAGGATCACTTGATCAAGGTCATAAAATTTAAAGTCTCAACCATCATTTTTAACAGTCCCCCCTAATCGGGATTGTCAGGTTTATTTGAGGGTTGTATCGGGTTTCTGTTTGTGCTCTCAGTAACTATAATACTGAGTTCTTTTGAGGTGTACATAATTTCATATTTGGTTGATGAATAAAGTTTTTCATTTACCAAAAAAAAACTTTAGTCGTATTATCATTTTAATCCAATTCAAAGTAATATGGACATTATTCTTAAATAACACTAATATAATCATGATTACATTACCATAAGTGTAAGACTCTAATTAAACTAATTTTAACATCTACTTGAAATCTACCCCATCCTAATCAAACTAATCAAATAGTGATTGTTATGATAAATCATTCTGCTGTTATTGATGCATTGAATTTAATTATATTTATAACATTATATTGTGTTATATATCATGATTATATGAATCGAAGTCGTTACCCCTAGTTTCTCGTCTAATAATGTTGGATGTCAATCTCTTCTAACATAAACGCACGTAATTCTTGTTGGATGTGAAATTACTTTTTATATCTAAAGAGAATAATATGATATATGTTAGGAGTATGATCTACATACAATAATTATTAGAACTATTGAGGGAGGATTCCCCTTCTTATAAAGGTTAGGAGTACAATAGTGTATCATCTATCTTTGTATACTTTATGCATTTGTGTTCCTTAAAAGTATTGATAGCACATACTACATTGTTCTCCGTGTATAATAAGCAGATGTTGTTTTACGTATTGATCTATTATCGATCATTGATACGCATTATAACATCCACACAATGTACTCGGTGAACAACGGGTAGGTATTGCCGAAATTTGTAAGAAATAAAAACCAGCAGAGCATGTAAAGGTAGATGTAGACACTACTATATTCCTAATGGGATAGGTCTATTTTTTACGATAGCCGTTAAAGTGTCTTATTGAAATATGAGTGTTAGATTTTAGAAAAACATAATTTATGTTTTAGCAATTCTCCCTCCAAGATTATTATAATTTATAGTTTATTGATGTTGTGAAAAAAGTTAATATTACCCAACCATTAATTTAATTCATTAATCATTAATTTCACATTACATAATTATGCTCAATTTTGTTAATTAAAAATTATATATAACATACAGATGAGGATAGTTCCTAACAAATCATGGATTGATATTCCTTGTATTGAGAGATGGAGGGACAGTCGATATAAAGACGGAATAAATTCCTTCATATAGTACGCCTTAGCAAACACAAGAAAGTTAAATAGTAATGTCGTATATTACCCTTGCTGTTGGCTTAAAAATTTAGTATTGTTGAAAAAAAGTGATTTACATAGACACTTAATATCAAGATTTCATGAGGAGTACAAATATTGGACGTTTCACGATGAATGATGTCTTAAAGAAATAGAACTGATGGCAGACACCAGTACGTCCAAAGAGAGGATAAATGATACACAAATAATGCTTGCTAATATGTCAACAATTCCTAATGTTGATAAAATTGAAGATATCGAGGATGTTAAAGTTGTAGGAAATACTGAAGGTGTGAATGATCCTATTGAGCTGGAGTAGATAATGAAATTAATAGAAGACAATAAAAAATATCTATATGAGTGCTACACCGAGTTCACCAGATTATCATTTATGCTGTGACTTTTGCGTATGAAGTCACTTAGAGGAATGACAGATAAATATTTTAATAAATATTGCTTGTATTACAGAGAAAAGTGATTCTAAATCGAAAAGAGAGCATACCAAAAAATTATGATAATGCAAAGAAGATTATTTCGGTTATAGGACTTGGTTACAAAAGATCACTGCATGCTCTAAAGATTGTATCTTCTACTATAAAGATAACAATGACCTTCAAGAGTGTCCGACTTGTGGAGCGTCATGGTGGGAACAATGCAAAAATTATTCAACACATGGGACAATAAGGTCTGTGCTTAAGCAAGGAAAGATTCCAACAAAGGTCCTTCATAATTTTCCCTTGATAACTAGACTAAAATGGTTGTATATGAATAAAGACACTGCTAAGCAAATGATGTGGCACATGGAAGAACGTATAGATGATGGCAAAGTTAGATATCCGGTTGATGCAGAGGCGTGGAAGCATGTGGATCGAACTTTTTCTTCGTTTTGTAATGAGTGTAAGAATGTTAGACTAGGCTTGTCTAGCGACAGATTTAATCCATTTGGACTTATTTGTTCTAGTTGGTCAACATGACCTGTAGTATTAATGCCCTACAACTTACCGCCTTAGCTTTTTTATGAAACAACTATATATGATATTTTTATTACTAATATCGAGCAAGCATGCACCCTATAAATGTGCAATAAAAAATGAGACAAGCAACAAATCACAAAATGAACAACTATAGTAAATGAGATAGAGTTAGAAATCGTTATCCAAGTGATGCGCGATGTGTTAATGAGGTTCGGCCCGTTGAGCTACGTCCCCGCTCCCCACTCTCAAGGAGAATCCACTACACAACTCGGTTTGGAAGCCGGAACTTCTTCTATACAACGATCTCCACAAGATCTCATAACTACACAGTTGATCACCACAAGATCTTACTTCCACACAGTTGATCTCCACAAGATCAAGCTCTCAACAGTAGTAATGATGTAAAACTCTCTCTTTACAATATCCCTTTAGCAAGGAGAAAGATTACATTGAAGCTGGAAAGTGAACTTAAAAACAGAAAAATCAGGTTTTGAAAGTTTGCTCTTAGTAAAAAAACAGATCTCTGATTTTTCAAAATGTTTGGGACACCTGAAGAAGAAGGGGTATAAGGGGTTTAAATAGGAGAAAACACTGCAGCCAAAACCCATACCCATATCCCCTAAATCCTGTAAAAATTTATCGTCTAAAATTGTACGTAAAAGTCCGTTGGAGTAAACGACGGTCGACCGTGAAAATCTCGCGGCCGACCGCGAGCCACTTTCGAGGCTCAGAAAATTTCTAGAAACTTTGGCGGTCAACCGTGAGAATTTTCGAGCTGACGGTCGACCGTGGCAGTCGATCGCGAAAGTTTCTATTTGGCTCCGCAGGTAAAAACTCAGGTGCGGTCGACCGTGGCGGTCGACCGCAAACTGATATAGCTGACACTATTTTTAAAAGCAGTTTTTGACTCTTTAAAAATCTGTAAAAATATTCAAATGACTTCTAAAAATTGTGTAACTTTGTAAATTGTTTTTGACACCAAAAACAAACTGTTTAGAAAAGGAATTTTATGAAAAGATCCTCATACTTGTGAAAAATGACATTTTGTCAAAATGCTCAAAAATATAAGTATGAAAACGTGTGTGTGATATCCCAATAGCTTCAAATAAAATCTAAGCTACTTGCCTACATTCTAGTACTAGAGAGAAAAGAAAAACTAGCTAATATCCTTACATAGAATTATAATTCTTTGAGTCTTGATATAGCTTGAGTTGATGAAGCTTTTCATTGCATTTATTGTTCTTTAATAAACAATGCTTCACCACTATGCCTCCTCCTCATATGGATATCATCGTTGTAGCTCATATTCCATCCAATCCTCCATTTGTGGTACTAACATACTTGATATATATATTAACTATAATATCACTCAAGAAGCAATTAGTACCGATAATGGTGGTTATAAAACATCATCAAAATCTAAGGGCTAACACGGGCAATATCATAGATGTGTTTTTAGAACTGCTAATTCATGAGTTAAAACAACTCTGGATTGAAGGGGTTATGACATATGATACTCATGCAAAGCAGTCTTTCAGACTCTGTGGTATTTGACTATGCACAATTAATGATTTTCCAACATATGATAATCTGTCCGGGTGTTCTATGAAGGGAACGTATGCTTGTCCAATGTGTGGTCCAGAATTCAAAGGTCTTTATTTGCAACACAGTCAAAAGTTTGTTGTTGGTTTAACAGAAGGTGGTTAAACCTGAAACACATATAGAACAAAAAAAGAAGCAAGTTTTTATGAGACTATTGAGAAGAGAGACGCTCCACATCCATTAAGTGGAGATCAAATTATACATTTGCTTGAGAAGTTTCTTATAATCAGGTTTGGAAGGAAGAGCTATTCGAAAGATGATTAACTTAGAGTAAGGAACTTAAGTATTAATAGAAGGATACTGAAATGAAAGAGACAAGCACAAGTGGTAAGTGGTGGGATTGAAGCAGTAAATTTGCTATCAGGATGGACAAAATTTAGGATTTTCTTTCAATTACCTTATTGGAAATAGCTAAAATACGACATAACATAGACGGTCATGCATATTGAAAAATTATTTGTGATAATATTTTGCCAATACTATTGCAAGATGCTAATAAATCAAAGGATGATCTACAAGCTCATCAAGATCTAATTGCATTGAACATTAGGGAAGAATTGCAACTAAAAAATGTCAGAAATGACAGATATGAGTTGCATGCATCTCCTATTACAATGTCAAAGATTGAGATACAAACATTTTGTCAAGTCCTCCTATCAATAAAGTTACCAGAGGGTTACTCTGAAAACATATCGAACAATGTCTAGGTGCAAGAAAGGAAAATATTAAGACTTAAAACTTATGATTATCACGTGCTTCTTCATCAATTGCTCCTAGTGGCACTATGCAGCACTATGTAGAACAGAAAAAGCAGTAGGGTTATAAATGATTTTTGTGGATTTTTTAGAAAGCTTTGTTCTAAGGTTATAGATGTCACTGACTTTGATAACATTGGAGAAATTGTTTCAGAAACACGTTGTGAAATGGAGATGCTCTTTCCTCCATCTTTTTACATGGTAATGGTTCATCTTACACAACATCTTACATAGGATGCTGTAATGGCAGGACTAGTTCACTATCATTGGATGTATCCAATAGAGATGTTAGTATTTGAAAAATATGAATCTTTACCTATGCATCTTTACATCTATTACTATCAAATGTCTTTACATCAATACCTCATAAATTATCATTTTTTAGATATTTGGGTTCAAAAAAAATGCCAATTGCATAATAAAGCTCATCCAGAAGGTTCAATGGCTAAAAGTTACATAAGAAACGAGTGTCTCTTATTTGCCTCTTGTTATATGAGAGGGGAATAAACTGTACTTCAAGCACCTATTGATATTAAGGATAACACAATTCTCTATCCTTCGGGGATGAACAAAAATTATTCCAACCTATTGTTAGACCAAGCTTATGCATACCTATTAAACAATCTTGAAATCTTCTCAGAGTACCAAAGGTAAAATACCACATAAAAGTTTGAATGTCATTTAACTAGTTATTTTTAATTTGACAATAATAATTTATTTGTTTCATTAATAGGCAACATCAGGAAAAACTAAAGAATAAAATTACCAGTAGTACAACAATACATGACATTAAAAATGACATATGAAAGAATTTCCTGTTTGGATGAAGAATGAAGTAAGTATCATTAAATTAAGCAATATTCATATTTTTCACTAAAAAACTTAATAGTTATTAATTTATTAGTTTCATTACTATTTATTTCTAGATCCAGGAACAACTTGTCTTTAATAACCAAATATCAAAAGAAATAAATGATCACGCACAGCGTCCTTACTATGCCGTAAACCAATATGGTGGATATTGTGTTAACGGGTATAAATTTCACACAGTGGAGGTTGATGATACTAAGATCACCCTGGAAAGTGTTGTCATGGCAACCTTCTCATAGGAATATTTCTCAAACAGAAGAGATCAAAATCCATTTGAAAGTAATATAACATATTATAGACTGTTAGAAGATCTGGCGGAGATATTCTATGACTATGGTCGTCCAAATGAGCATAAATACATGATGTTTATGATTCGTTTGTGTTTTGCACTAAATCAAAAGGATTCTTTTGGATTTATAATTATCAATCTCGATAAACAAATAGATAGTGATGAAAATTTCATGTCTGCATCTCAGGTGGGACAATGTTTTTATGTGAAAGATCCTACAGTTAAAGACGAGCGGGTCATCCTATGCAAGGATCCTAGAGCTTGTGTTTAACCTTCTACCAATAAAGATGGTGATGAGAGCTATATAGAAAATTTCAATGAGCCAAATGCACCAGCCGATGAATTATCCTACCCTCAGAACATAGTGTTTGATGCGAATCCTACAACGACTCGGACTGACACTCTAAAAATTATCACAGACATTAATAGGAGCTAAAATATTAGTTGGATGAAGTAGGATCTTCATGTAACTTTTTTTTAGTTTGTAAATTGTGAAATGAAAACTTTATTACCACTACAATGTATCTCATTTACCTTTTGCATATAGATATATAATTCATGTTTTGCATTGTTTGGTTCGAAAGTTGATTTCTTTATTGCAGGACTCATTACAACTTCACAATGAAAATAAGAAAAGTTACAACTCTCTTCAAACACACACAGAGGACGTTTATCACCCGTTACTTGTGTGGAATCTTTACCTGTGTCGGGGTTTATCCGTGGATCACCACGGATCAGATCCGGTTGATCGGAAGGCTAAATGTTCATTGCTTCACAAAGGAAATAAGAACATAAGTAAATAATCTCAACTAAGTGAGATTACTACTCTTCTCGAGATCAGTACAAATTCTGATCTTGAGGAATAGTAGAACGGACCTCAGATCTCTCGAAATGCTCCTTTTTTATGCCAGAGCTCACCAAGATCTCGCTAGCCTCTCTAAAATTCATTGATCACTCTTCACAGGGCAACACCTCGCATTCATTTCAGATTCCCTACGTGTAAGATCCTAGGCTTGTATTTATAGGCTTCAGTTACGGTGTTTTTAGATAAGAATAAGTGATTTAGCCTCATCTTCAGTTAATAACAGCCTAACCAAGTTTAGGGATGATATCTAAGTAGTTAGGAGGCTCTGGAACGAACAAATCTTGAGAAAATATCAAAATACGCATTTTCAGGAATGTGCAAGTCAGTTCAATATGACCCGCAGGTGTGAGGGTCACATAAAGGTGACCTGTGGGTGTGAGGGTCACATTAAGGTGACCCACACAAGTGCGGGTCACTCTGATGCGATTTCCAAGTGACTATGTCTTGTTTTTGTCTTGTTCAGTCGTTTTGCGCTTGTTTCGACGTTTCTTTGACTTGTATGCTTTGCCGACTCGCTTTTCTTCTCCAAGTATTGGATAATCCTCTTTTGACTCGGATAATGACGTTCATCACATTCTCTTTATTTTGATCTGTGCAAAAACCTATAGGTAATTTTTGATCCCTACAGATACCCCCTCCAAAGTGTTTCAGTCTCATTCTTTTATAGAGGAGCCTAGAATATTTTGGATATGATACGCACAACCTTCAATTAGTCAACTACTTCAGCTTTTAGTCTATTTAGTATTTTGTCGAATAGCTAAAATTCTTTCGGTGCTACGTTTATCGTTTGACCGTTGTTGAAATCTTGAACTGAGACTGGAATTTTGATATCTGAATTAGCTCATGTCGTTGAATCGATGTTGAATTGATCATTTTCATCGTGAGTTTGTATCTGAATCACGATTGAGCTCCCCAGGGTTAATTATCAATGTGTTGACTAGCATGAATACAATTTATACTCATACATTAACTAGAATCCACACAGTTTAAGCTCGACCGACATTATAATGCGTAGCAGGCCCAAGTGTCGAGATTGTAGGACTACCCATTAATGCTGGTTCATCTGCAGGTATGGATTTTACCCTTACGTCCCGCTAGTTATTTGCTTAACTATATGGGAGTTTTGGTTGTAGGACCAACTATTGGAGCTGATACGGTTACCACTGCCAATGCGTCCAAGATCCTTCATGGAAACTTCGGCTAGAATTGATGTTCTCTCAGGTGCTCAAGTCACAAGACCGACTGGTTAAGTCTGTGTGTTAGTAACTTTTATACCTTATTACGATTACTCGTTCTGTTTAGAATAAATAACCATAATACTTATAGGATTTTTGGTAAATCCTCAGCCATAAACGGGTTTGACGGGCCTTTACTGACTACCGTTTGAGTCGAGCTACCATGCGAATTGTTTAAGTTCGTTCCATATGTGACATTATGCTAAAAGAATGAACTCTCTTAGACTTGATGCTATGATATTTAATGCGTAGACTTCGCTAGGGAATATGCTACCCAACAATGTGCATAGGATTTTTGATAAACCCTCAACCATCAATAGATTTGGTGAGCTTTTACCGATCACCATTTGAATCGGGCTAGCATGTGAATTATTTAAATCCGTTTCACATGTAACATTGTGCTAAAAGAATGAATTCTTTTAGACTTGGTGCATAGGCTTGTCAATTTCACGGAAATAGACTAATCGACAATGCGTGTTAGACGTAGACTTATCTCTACTTAGGGTTCAAGATAGAATTCCCTATGCGTGTAAGGCATGGATTATGACATTATTAATAACGGTCTGCCACGATATTGAATACGTGGACTTTTGTTATTTTTACGGTAAAAGACTAACCAGCAATGCGTGTTAGGTGTAGATTTATCTCTATTCAGGGATTGAGATAAATTCTCTCAGACATAGATTCTGGTGTCCTTCTCACGACGAAAGACTAACCGAAAATACGTGTTAGGTGTAGATTTATCTCTAATTTGGGATCGATATAAAGTTCCCCATGCGTGTAAGGCATGGATTTTGGCATTATTAATGACAACCTGCAATGATGTCGAATACGTGGGCTTTGATATTTTTACGTTGAATGCGCTACCAAGCAGCATGTATTAGATACAGACTTATCTTTATTTAGGGATCGAGATAAAGTCCTCCATGCGTAAAAAGTATAGATTTTTATCGCTACGATGTTGAATACGTAGACTTTGTCGTTTTCGTGGGAACGGACCACCCGACAGCATATGTTAGATGCAGACTTATCTCTATTTAGGGATCAAGGTAAAGTCCCCTGTGCATGTGAAGCATGGATTTTGGATGTTGAAAGATTGTGTCTTCTCTTAGGGTAAAGACAAACCCGATGCCGGAGATAAAGAATTTTAAATTCTATCTCCAGCTAAAAAAGAAACTCAAAGTGAGATCTCCACTCCGAGAATCGAAAAGATCTAGATAACCCTAACTTTTATAGGATTGATTACCTAATCTGAGAATGAATTTCTTATTTATCAAGATGAAATTCTAACTTAAATCCTAACTTTTATAGTTTTGACCGAAGGGAAAAGAGTGGAAGCCTTATTTTACTGAAAGGGAATTTCGATGTTTAGAAAGTAAACCTCGCGTTCATGGAAGGAATCAAGAGGAGATTTTTGGCTTTGGCTCTAACTATTTAAAGGTTTGACCAAACAAGTAGTGGTAGTGGAATACAAATAACAGTGGGAACGTTAATTTGTACAAAACACTCATTGGGGATTTTTGGTGTCAAGCGACAAGGACATAACTATAAAACCCCAAAATTTTGAATATTTTGTGATAAATAATAACGAATATGTTATATGTGATAAATAACATATTTTGGTATTTGAGTATGCTAGAAATTTATTTGAGGTCAATTCAATGTATATGTGCGGATATATGAGTTCAAATGCACAAAACATGCACGAAGAAGAAATCTAGAAAATAATGATCAGTTATAAGTTTATATATTTTTTACACTGATACATTTAGAATCTAGGGAAACTCAAAAGATAAAAGTTGTAGGTCTCTTCATCATCTTTCTAACAAATCTTATATCACCTCATTCTAAGATCAGATGTGAAAGTTATAGCTAATATACGAAAGACTTTTTCTAAAATAGTCTGATTTGAGTCTTAGTAGTCGACTACTAATATTAGTAGTCGACTAATTGGCCTGATTTCCAGTTTTCTTATGGGTTTCTTGTCGGTTTTGGTTTATATTCGAACTCAGGCTTAACTCTAAGTATATAAACATGTTTAGACCCTTTTTCCTAAGATTTTCCATGTGAATTACCAGCCACCATCTCCCCTCAAACCCTAGAGCTTGTTCTTGGTGTTCCTCGAGGAGATTCAAGGCGAATCGTTGAGCAGAGGGTGAGATCGTATGCTTTTGAGTGAGGAGGGATCTTGAACACGTGTCCAGAGGCTCGACATGACATTTTAGGTAAGATCACTTGTATCCAAACCTGTACCCTTAGTTAATGAATGATTTAAGATGTTTAAATCGATGTTGTACATGTTTAGATCTTAATCTAATGTGAAAAAGATTACAATTTTGATATTAATGGTAAACAAATGTTAGATCTACATAGTTTTCTTGCTGTTTATGATAGAAACGTGATTATGGTCACTAGGGTTATTTTAATTTTGTTTTTAACATATAAATCATGCTTAGGACATGTTTAAACCCTAGTTCGACCTATATTTGAGGTTTCTTGTTAATTAATCATGCTAAAACCCTAGGTTGGTGATACCTATATGAGATAAATATGTTTATATGAAATTTAACATTTGTTCAGGAGTAGTTTTTATCATGTGTGGATAAATCATATGATTTATATAAGAACTAAAGGAGGAAAATGGTTAATTAGATGGTTAAACCCTAATTTGAAGGATTTAAATATTTAGTATCATGTTTCATATAGCTATGTTGCATAAAAACAAGTTCAAGCTTTTGTTTTAAATTTATGGTGTGTGAAATTGACAAATAATTAATGTTTGTGCACGGATGTGTGCATGTTTCTGCTTAGTGGTCGACTACTAAGAGTAGTAGTCGACTACTAACATCCAGTTTGGTTTTACAGAAACTGTCTGATTACATAATAGTTGACTAATATACAATGTAGTCGACTACTAATATTGATTCATGTATTATAGAGTCTGGATGGACTCAGTGTAGTCGACTAATAAGGTTAGTAGTCAACTACTAAGACTTTTTCCTGAATTTTTTGTTACATTGTTTTGAGATGCAATCCCAGGGTTCGAGTCGCACGATAATATACGTTTATATATGAATATACATGTATAGTGTCGTGGCACACACATGAGTATCCCAAAGGGGATTTGACAAGTGTTGAATGATTACACTTGAGTTGGAGTAGTTTAAACACCTGTATATCATTAATAGGCTCAACATAGTACTATATAAGATAGTACATCAATATGGCAGATTTATATAGTTTATACATATGTCAGATATCGTTAATAGGCTCAGCTTAGTACTATATGAGATAGTGCATCGATATGCCAGATTTATACAGTTTATACATGTGATGGATATCGTTGATGGGCTCATCTCAATACTAGGTGGGGTAGTGCGTCAATATTCCATTTTTACATACCATTGAGTCGGGTTTGGATGCTTTGTCTAGAAGTCCGTACGCACGAGGGTGCGATGAGGCTTGTGAGCCATCTTTTAGGATACCTATATGGTAGGTCATCCCACACTCATGTTATACGCTAAGATCGCGATGAGACAAATGAGACATGTACATTGTTTAGGATACCTACGGGGTAGTCCGTGTTGCATGATAATGCGGTGAAATTCGGCTCATTGTTTAGGATACCTACGGGGTAGTCCGTGTTGCATGATAATGCGGTGAAATTAAAATCTTGCAAAGAGTTGAAATAAAACGATTATTTGATAGCTTGAGTTTTAGTGGATACCAATAATATATATGACCGAGATACCTTACTCTTGTGAGTACATGAGAATTATATGTTGATGTCCATTATGGTGTTATATTTTCTAGTGATGTTTCTTTCCATAGTTCGGTATTGATATTTAGGTATCCACAGTCTAAGACATATGGTATATACATGAGGGTTTCCTTGTTTGGATTATTTCGCTCGACATACTACGTCTCGTGTTATAGATTTCTAAATATTAATACCATTAGATACGGGAAAAATGATGTAGGTAGACTATGCTTAATAGCTAGAGCCTCTACTACATCCCTTCCACTGGGGGTGGATGGAGGTGATATTGCTTTAGCACTCTGACGCTTTTGTTGTTGGTCTTTTTTGTTTTACATTTCTTTTTAGGTGGTTCAGAGCTTTGGAGAGTCGCAGGTTAACAGTCTTCCAGCATAGTCACCATCGTTAAGTTTTAGTAGTGAGACTCAACTGTGACATTAGAGTTTATTTTCTTATTGTAAAGGTTGTGAGCCTTAGTATGATTCCTATTTAGTTCGTGATGAGACATTTTCTTTCAGTCATCAGATGTATTTCAGACTTGTCAGTTGAGACATGAGTTCATTTATGAGATTTATGTTTCTACATCATGTCTACTGTGTTTACTATCTTCTTTTTGCTTGTATTTTACCTTCACTTTATTGTTGATTCCACTAGAGGATATTATTGTGATTGGTGAAACATGTTATTGCACAGTATGGGTACATGGCAGGTTTTATATCTCTGGGTTCACCTTGGACTGCAGCCATGAGTGAAAACATGGACATCACATTAATACAAAATGGGTTTACTAATTGTCATGGATCAGCAACTTGAACTTTTGAGTGTCAAGTGAGTTTGGATGGACTTAGCTGAAAAGAATTTTGATGGACCTACCATCAGTTAATTTGATCAGTGAGGGACTTTGTGGTGGAGGATCGTGAATTATTAAGCACTTCACAGTTACACCATGAGAGTTTCGTGAGGGAAGATTGACCCGATGAAGTTATTGAATCTCATCCCGACAAAGAGTGCTCGGAAAGTCACAGTGGGAGGGTTTTAATCATCTTAGAAATGATTAAATACCCACAGTGGGAGGTTCTTAATTAATTTTTTTATCATGATTAAGGGTGAATTATTCAGATGGCTGGTTTTTATCTTGAATAATCAGCTGATCTCAGGTTATCCTTAAGAATACCATGCATAGCATTCTCCATGAACTTCCCATTGGAATGCATTGAGGTATTCCACCCCCAGCTCTTTGGCGAACCTAAATCCAATTGTATTTAGCCATATTGTCAGGTTATCCTTAAGAATATTAAGAGTAATATTATCCAGGAACTTCCTGTTGTTAGAAATAAAGGAAGCAGTTTAACCTCGTATACCTGTCGGAGGAAAGGGATATGTAGTTTATACTCTTATACTTGTCGGAGTCTAGGAAACAGTTTAGACTCATATACCAGTCAGAGGATGAGGAGCAGTTTAGCCTCATATACCAGTCAGAGGATGGGGAGCAGTTTAGCCTCATATACCAGTCGAAGAAAATAAGAAGCAGATTATACTCTTATACTCGTTGAAGTCTAAGGAGTAGTTTACCCTCATATACTGTCGGAGGATGGGGAGCAGTTTAACCTCATATACCAGTCGGAGGATGGGGAGCAGTTTAGCCTCATATACCAGTCGGAGGAAAGAGAGAAGAAGTTTATACTCTTATACTCGTCGGAGTCTGGGGAACAGTTTAGCCTCATATACCGTCGGAGGATGGGGAGTAGTTTAGCCTCATATACTAGTCTGAGGATACCATTCTCATTTGGCTTATTTTGGCGTTATGATGCCATCGTCAACCAAGGCTTGAACGTTGTTTTTGAGAGAGAAGCGAGCCTTGGTGGGATGAAGGATCCTCTTGTGGTACACACTATACTTTGGATCCGAAGTGTTGTTAGCTTCCTCTTGATTCGTAATAGGTGGCAGCTTTATTTTGTTGTTTTCAAGGAGGTATTTGAAGATAGTTGAAATGTTTTCATCCTTAAAGGAGTATTCTTTTTGGAGTCTCGAATTCAGAGTCCTTCGTTGCTTCTAAGGTTGCTGTTATGATGTCTGATTAGCGTCAACAGCTGTTGCAGGTTACTTTTCCTTACCACGAGAAGCAAAATTCGAGTTTGGGGGGTTAGTCATCGGTTGGCCTCCTTCAAGCTTTTTTCTTTTGAAAAAGCGTTCGCCCTGTTCCCTGTGCAGTTTTAATTCTTTCCGTGTTGTGGATGGAACGACCACCAGGGCTTCCAGCATATCAATGGAGAGATTGTTGTGGTATGTCTACAAGATGAATTCCTATGTGATAGAATCCCTACAATTCATTACCTTATTGCGGAAGCATTTAACAAAGCTATCAACTGACTTCCCGTCCTTTTGCTTCTCATCTAAAAGGGCTCCAATCGACACTTCGATGTCATCATCGAAGAAGTTGTGGAGGAACGAGCATTCCATGTTATCCCAACTATTGATACTTCCTGGCTTGAGACAGCAGTACCAATCGAAGATAGCTCCGTGAAGGGTACCAATGAATGATGAGACCATCAAGGGTTTATTACCAGAGATCACACCTTGGTGGGACTTGAAGTAAATTAGGTGTTGAGGGGGTGAGCCCTTTCCGTCGAACAACGTGAAATTAATTAGATTGAACTTCGTAGGATATGGGATTGACTCCCACTCCCTTGGATTGAGACATGGAATACCAGTCTTCTTTACCTCTTGAGCGGACATCAATGCATTGATCTTGCTCTCCAGGTCTTTATTTTCTCGCCATCGCCCATATTTTCCTTTGGGCGATTTCGGGGAGGAACAACTGGACCACCTCCAGCCTTGTCATCCTCGGTGGGACCACCCCTAACATTTTGGTCAAGAGGAGGGGTATCAGCATTGGGATTTTCATCCACGTCTGAGTCACTATCTTCTTGATTAGTAGTGTTACGATGGCTAGATTCACCAATCTGATTTGATAAGGCTTGAATCTGTTGATCATGCAATTCTCTTATCCATTGCATAGTCATTTCTATTTCAAATTTGAAATTCTCTTTCTGTTTGGCCAGAGCATCTTTGAGGATTTTGGCCATTTGTTCAGCATTGATCATGAATGCCTCACGAAATTTTCCTATACTAGACATCATATTGTCAGAAGCGATCGTGGAGTTGGTGTCTGACATTTCATCCTCTAAGGAGTGTCCTCTATCCGGTCTACATTGTCTAGTTCCTGACCGTAACCAAGCGATTCACTAAGATGCCTCCGAGAATGAGTCAGGTATGTAACGCCTTATTGACTTTCTTTTATCGGCCACATTAATGGTAACTTCAGGAAGCTCATCATCATGACCGACAAAATTCTTCTTGTAGAAGCGTCTTGATTTAGATTTGGACACTTCGGTGAAGATTCTTTTGAATACCTAGACCCTTCGTAGAGCGATCTTTGGGTAGCTACACTCTGATAATACTATCCTAATTAACCTCTTATAAGGACAGTGAGAGTCTGATACTGGGATACTTCTCTTTTGAGATTTCTTCATACCCCAGCCTGATAGTATAACTCATCGGCGTTGTGGCCGGAGCAACCTATCAACTGTTGACTTGATTCCCCTGGTATGATGTTGTCATGTAACAGACACGTCTCCTTCCGGGTATGTAACACCTTGTTGGTATTCTTAGGAGTCGTATGTTTAGATCCACCCCCTTGCAAGTGTAGAATCTCAACGGGCTCCTGAACCTGGACATTCAACCCCAAGCGGGTAGTTAGTGTGTTTCCTCGATATGTGATGGCTTCAACTTGTTGGGAGGATACATACGACCCTCATCCTGAAGAGTCGCTCGAGATTTGTTCACCGGGCCCAAGCGTTCTTTAATCAAAACTTTGCCTCGATCCTCGTGCGAAGAACCAAGGTGGTTCACCATCGTCATCTTAAACCATGAGAGAACCATGCTACCGTGGGACTTTACTAGAGGTACAAGATCAACTAGGGCAGTAACAGAACTCGACGGAAGTGGAGAAATAGCCACGGGAGCCAGACTGGATCGACTCCCGGTCACCTTGAGGTGACCCGCGGCTGGCCGGGTCACCTTACGATGATCTGTGTTTTTCGGTCTTCTCGACCGCTGTTTTGGACTTAGGCCTCCATACTTGGTATGATTTTGGTGGTTTTTTGGCCACCTCTTCCTTTTGTAATTTTTGTACCTCTTGCACGAGAATCGGCACGTGCGCGAGTAGTTCCCGATGCTTCTGAATACACTCCTCGAGATTCAAACGGGTCTTTTTGACATAGACCCATTCATCAGTTGATGGTTTGGAAGAAGAGACATTTGCTCGCTGTTAAGACGCTTGGCGTTTTGTGAATTCTAGATCCGCCTTATAACAAATCCCGTCAATCGACTCTAAGGCCTTGGCTAATTGATGTGCGACGCGTTGGCGTTGCCTTTGATAAGCCCTCTTTAACAAAATCGGCACACCTTCAGCACTCAACTCCTTAATTGAGGAGGAGTTCAAATTTGTAGATCCGGCTCCATTGGACGTCGGAGGGGCATTGCAAGGCACAACTGCAGTAGTAATGAGACGATGATAATCACCCAGGGTCTTTAGATCTAAAGACCAGCGGATATTCCTGAAGGAGGAGATCTTCCTGCACTTGCGAGGAGAGGAGGATCTGGAAGAAGACGACAAGTATTCCTCGTACTTCTGTTAGTCGAACTCGTACTCGACCTCTGTATCAACTGGGATTAGGATCCTTGGTTACGATACTACAGCCTTGGTAGAGAGGCTATTGGCTCCCACTATGGTCACCAACGTGTTTGGTTCAAAAGTTGGTTTCTTCATTACATGACTCATTACAACTTCAGTCGTTACAATAAGTTCAAAAGGGAGGACTTTTTATAAGACTCCTTACAAAATGAAAATAAAAAAGTTACAACTCTCTTCAAACACACAGAGAGAATGTTTATCACCCGCTGCTTGTGTGGGATCTTTGTCTGTGTTAGGGTTTATCCGTTGACTACCGCGGATTAGATCCGGTTGATTGGAAGGCTAAATATTAGTTTCTTCACAAAGAAAATAAGAATAGAAGTAAATAATCTCAACCAAGTGAGATTATTACTCTTCTCGAGATTAGTACAAATTCTGATCTTAAGGAATGGTAGAATGGACCTCAGATCTCTCGAAATGCTCCTTCTTTATGCCGGAGTATGCCAAGGTCTTGCTAGCCTCTCTGAAATTCATAGATCACTCTTCACAGGGACAGCACCTCGCCTCCAATTTAGATTCCCTGCATATAGGATCCTAGATTTGTATTTATAGGCTTCTGTTACGGTGTTTTTGATAAGAATAAGTGATTTGGCTTTATCTTCAGTTAATAACGGCCTTACCACGTTTAGGGATGATATCCAAGTAGTTGGGAAGCTCTAGAACAAAATAATTCTGAGAAAATATCAAAATATGCATTTTTAGGAACCAGGGTGCGAGTCAGTTCAATGTGACCTGTAGGTGTGAGGGTCACATTAAGGTGACCCACTGGTGTTGGGGTCACATTAAGGTGACCCGCGCAAGTACGGGTCAAATTTGATAAAATATCCAAGTGACTATGTCTTGTTTTGGTCATGTTCAGTCGTTTTGCGCACGTTTCGATGTTTCTTTGACTTGTATACTTTGCCGACTTGCTTTGCTTCTCCAAGTATTAGATAATCCAATTTTGACTCGGATAATGGCATTCATCACCTTCTCTTCATTTTGAGTTATGTACGGAAACCTATAGGTAATTTTTGATGCCTACATGCATATTAAATATTCAATTTACAGATGCCTCAAGACTTGCTGTGAAATGGAAAATTATTGTGAGATTTACCTTGTAATACACAAGTACACCAAGAGGAGTGTGTGGTGAGGACATGGTCGATACCAAGAGGAGTGACATCGGCAGTAAAGCCTAAGGAGAGGTAGTAAAGTTGGGAACTTGAGGGAGGCGACACGTGAGGACCAACACTTGAGGTTGTAGGTTGTGTGATTACATTATGAGTGATTGTGAACATTGATCGGTGATCGTTGAAAACCGATATTATGCGGTGTAAACATTTTTTGGGTGAGCATTGAAAACCTGATTGTAATAATAGATTTCTCTCCGGGAGTGGGGAGCGGAGATGTAGGTCGGAAGGACCGAACTCCGTGATTATTTTTGTGTGTTTGAGTTTGTCTTGGCATTAATATTTATGCTTATTATTTTTCTCATTCTATATCGCCATTGTGTATTGCTCATTATTTATATTGCCCTATCACATTTGCTTCTTGTTTATTTTATCCTTGTTTATATTGCTTATCCTTGTATATATATCTTGTTGCATATTATTTTTTCTAGGATATTTGTTAATTAGTTTTAGACTGGTATTAATATCGGATAAGATTAACATTTACCTTATTCACCACCCCTCTAAGGTACTTTCAATTGGTATCAGAGCTTGGTGCTCTTTGATTTGTGGCTTAACCGCCTTGAGTTAAAGATCCAATCTTTCACATTGTTACTAATCTTGTTTTGATAATTTTCATATTGCTTGCACTATATATTATGGATATGCACGGTGCACCTAGCTTAGGTTATACCATTAATGTTACTCCTAGATTAGATGGTTTCCCTATGCCCAATGGTATGTTAGATTTAAACTCTTTGTTCGATCTAAACACTTTGATTTATGGAAAATTATCGACTGTGCTTATACTGTGCCTATGTCGGAGAAATCCAAGTGGAGCAATCATGATAAGAAAATGTTTACAATGAATAAGCTCTTGTTAGAATTTTTGTTAAATGCTTTTGATTCATTATTTTCTAACAAACTTGATTCATTTGATAGTGCTTACACATTATGAAAATTCATTGAAGCATATCAAGGGGACTTGGAGGAGATTTGATGCGCTTTGGCGGAATCGACTTCAAGTAAAGTTGGAGGATCATCATCATACATTTGGCCACTAGACGATAGCCCTAGTGTGGCATGTGATTCAGATTCCGAAAGTGAACTTTATATTAAGGAACTCACATGTGCATATGATAGGTTAATGCATGCCTACACTAAGTTGCATAATAAGTTTGTTAGTTAAAAAAGCAAGCATGTAGAATTAAAATCTGATCATGAATTGCTAGCATCTAAGTTTGAATTAATTTCCAAAGGAATGTGATCCTAAAAGAAAACAATAAAAAATTAAAATTGGATCATGATTCTTTAATGTCAAATGTTGCTAGTTTAACTCATGAAAATAATAATATCATATTAGAAGTAGAGAACATGAAAAATGAAGTTAGTTCTTTTGCTAACAGTTATCTATCTTCTACTTCTAATAACAATGCATTTGTGGAAGTAAATGAGTTGAATCATGTTAAGGACCGCATATCTTCTTTCGATTCAACCCTTAAAATATGCATTGTAAATAATAATAAGCTTATGGACTTGTGTGCGAAGTCCCATGCAAATTCTTCTAAGAAACCTACACACTGTGCACACATGTATAACAAAGTTTATAAGTGTACTATTTACGACCGTAAAGGCCATCTTGCTAAATTTTGTTATAATGTACAAAAACCCTCAAAATCCAATAATATTGACACGTGTGCATTCCATAAACCTTCATCACATCATACACATACACATGCACTTAAAGTTTATCATAAGCATGCTCATGTGTACAAATATGATTATTATGGTCGTTTTCGTCATTTGACTAAATTTTGTTTTGATTTAAAAAGAGTTTCTAATTTATAAAATGATTTTAAAATACCATCTTTATCTGCAAATGTTTCCCCTGCACATCCATATGGTCCACAAAAATAAATGGGTCTTTTTCATTGCACATATTACAATCGAAAGGGTTATTTGAGTGATTATTGTTATGATCGATCCCGTGCACTATATATGCTCAAATGTGTTCATAACTCAAGGGTCTTGAGCTTTAATGATAGGGGTCATGTCCCTAAACTTGCCGGCATCAAAAATATTTGGGTGCCAAAGTCTTTTTGATCTTAAAATTAAGATTTTTAGTGTTTTTACTTTTTATTTTTTTAAGAAAACGTGTTTTGAAAATTTTCTTTTAATGTTGATGAAAATTTTATCTAAATAAAAACAAAAACAATATTTTCTTGTTATTTAAAAATTGATATTGATTTGTTTTTATGTGATTTTATTTGATTTATAATTTCATATGAGCGATTTGTTTTTCATTTGGATTTCCATGATTGTCATGATTTTAATGGTTCTCATGATTTATTTTCATTTGAAAATATTTTTTCATGATTCTCATGTTTTTTATTTTCATTTTTATTTTCATTTTTTTCATGATTCATTTTCATGTTTTTCATGGTTCTCATTTGAAAATATTTTTTTCATGATTGTCATGATTGTCATGTTTTTCATTCTCTTGATTTCTTAAATTGCTTTTTGATTAGGTTTTGTTTTTAAACCGTTGCTTTGAGACACCTCTTTCATAATGATATATCTTTATATATTCTCATGGCCTTTTTGAATGTGAGTCTTTCATGTTTTTCATACTCACATTTTGATGCCTTATATTTTATTATATATATATATATATATGCATTAAGGTATTTTGATAGGGGGTGGTTTTTCCTATTTTATTTATTGTTGTTATACTCACTGTGCTTATAGGTAGGGGAGCCTTCGCTCTCTTTTATTCTTTTATTTTCCCTAATTTTGATGTTACTAAAGGGGGAGAAGCAAGTGGATTGTGAGTATATGTACGAGTATTGTGCTTTATTACATATGTGAGTATATTTATGAGTATTGTGCTTTATTGTATATTTTATATCTATTTGTGTAGATTGTTTGTTATCATCAAAAAGAGGGAGATTGTTAGCTTTGTTAGGTCCCAAGTTTATGAACCTACTTCCTAATCTTGTTTTAATGATTACAAACAATTCCTAACAATGTGTTTCGAGTGTTTGCATTTGTTTTGTTAGGTAATCTACATAAACATTAGTTGAAGGTTGGATGTAATCAAACATTCACAATCATATCCATTGGATGATGGAAGGAATAGTGGAGTGAAACAATACAATTCAAGTCATACACAAGATCAAGCTTCATCCGTAACCAAGTTGAGCTACATCGAAGATCAAGAGCTTGGGTATAGTTTTTATAGTTTAGGAGTTTATACTTTGTGTGTTGGTACTTTAAGATCAATCATATACACACATACACATTTTTGGTTTTATAGTTTTCAAGTTTATATAAATATGAAACAAATATACGTAATTATATACATGTTTATTCGTTTTTTGGTTTATCTACAAACAAAGTTTTTACAAGCAAATAGTTATATATTCATATACATACATATTTATTTTTATGTGGATAAGTTGTTTTGGCGTTATAGATATGAAACAATAGTTACATTCATATACACTTTCATATGTTTCATATTCTATTGATTTTTGATAAAATATTGTATTCTTGGTTTATGGACTTCATAACACTAGTTTACATCTTTTCCTAAATCTATAAACTCATTATTCAAAAGTTTTCAAAACATTGTTTAAGCCAAATTGTCAAAAACATGTGTTGTTCAGTTTTTATGTTTCTGGACTATTTTGCAAATGAAGAGTTTTCACTTTTGGGAAGTGTAATTCTAAAAATTATTTTTGTAATATGTTCATTTTCATGTTTACTTGTCATCTATCTTAGATTATGAAGAAAAATATAGAAATATTATGCTTTGATACCACTCGTTAGATCTGAGATGCATATCTAGAGGGGGTGAATAGGATTGCCTATTATTTTTAAAATAGCAAGAATATGCAGCAACATAATAATACTAATAAAATAATAAGAAATGCAATAATCATAGGAACAATCACAACTAGAACACACATGATTTTATAGTAGTTCGGATAAATAATCCTACATTCACTTTTCCTTCTCACAAAGGTGCTTCCACACTATGTGAAAGTTCTCCTAAATTACAATCGCAATTTAGTAGATTTACAAGATCGAAACCTATTTCCTCCCAAACTAGTTATCTAATCTAACTCTTCATGCATGAATACCCCTAGCCCTGGCTAGTCCAGTTCCTCAATTCAAACATGGCTTGAGTATGCTATAAACCTTCAATTCATCATAGATTGAGTATATTATAAAACAAGTTTATTACAAAGTATAAAATATCAATTGAGCACAATGATCTTATCGCCCTTTGAGTATACAAATCATTCTTCTAATGATTGAAGTGTAGATCTGAAAGAACAATGATGGAATTAGGATCTAAGGGTAGCACTCCTCAAACAGTAGACGATTGGATGATGAAGAACAACATCGAAGGTGCTTTTTGAGAAGCCTGTGCAATATCCTTCCACCAAATTGAGATCCTCTCTCTCTCACACACCCCCCTTTCTTTTTCTCTCTAATTTAGGTCATAAATATGTCTGAAAATCATGAGGATAGAAACTATATACCCCTGATAATGAGCAGCTTATATTGAGTATAAAATAGATCAAAATTTGCAAATCTAGTGATCAACCATCAATAGTTGAACTTAAACCATTGATGGTTATGTTGTCACCATGGCTGGTCAATGTCTCACTATCAATAATCTAAACCTCTCTAAAAATTTACATAATTAATGGTTGATAGAACCATCAATGATCTATATATCAGATCAAGAGCTTTTGAAAAAGCTATTATAATACTGACTCTAATGACTGAGCCAAAAGTTACAACCCATGCAAGTTTAAGCATTGTCGTATGTTTCTAACCTGCTGCTAATTATTTTGATTGCTAAAATATTCATATATCGCACTATACTTCTCTGAATTGAGTTCTGTTTTTTCATATGGACTTTGACTATGAGACAGACACTCCCATATACTCAAAGTTGATTTTCACTCCTAATGCTTTTCCATAGTTAGCTCACCTTGCTCTGTACACTTCTGACCTTCATTCTAACTTCTTATAACTTGTATAAAACATCTCAAACATATATTAAATCATTAGAAAAGTTTGTTATCCATCAAACTAAGTCATTATATGGATATGCTACTAATATGATCATTACGGATGCTAAACCGTATCTGTATCCGTATCCTAGAAAATATCTGTAACTGTATCCGTTAGGATATGGATATGGTTACTCAAATCTATAACCAATAGGATATGGTTACGAATGTGATTTTGTAATGAAATATCCGTATCTGTATGCAAAATATACGAATACATATTAGTCATACTCTTACGATAGTTTTGATTCTTAAATTATGAATTTGTGGTTAATTTTAATGATTAAGATGTCTAATCTTAACTTTTAGTTATAATGAACATATTAATGAACTCTTTTGTATCACATAAACTATGTTTTTCTCAATACTATCTAGTTTTCTCATATCCGTTTTGTATTCGCATGCATATCCGCTTATATATCTGCATCTATATCCATAACCCGTATTCAATTTTAGCGGATATGGATATGAATTTTCCTTATCGAGACATATCTGTATCCATATCTATTTCTAATATGGTGAGCGGATACATATATGGTAAGCATCATATCCGAGCTGTATCCTGACCGAATGCACCCCTAATGATCATCAATGAGCAAGCGATCATCGATAATAGATGTTGATCACAATGACTTAAAATTACAAATAAAAAATTTTCATCAAGGACACACGAATGATTGATGGATCTAGCTTCCCAGCCATCAATGACCAAGGAAGATCATCGATGATCAAGTTGTAAAACCCCAAAAATTTGAAAATATTATTGTAAATAATGATAAATGCGTATAATGGTTGGTGACCATTCTGGGATGAATGAACCTGTTTGTAATCGATTTGAGATCAATTATATATATATATATATGAATGAAAATATTTCTACTTATGTGTTCGGGTCGGTTGACTGACCCTAAATATTGGTCGACCGATTAGCAGCTGAGATTTTTGTTTGGTTTCGGGTCAAGTCTATTTTATACATATATATATGTGAGTATACCCGACTTTCTCCTCTTTTCTTCTTCATCCCTCATGTTCAGAGCAACAGCCACCCCCCAACCCCCTCAAAACCTAAGAAAATTTTATCTTACATTGGGAGAAGATTCGTGAAGCAGGGTTCAAGAGGAAGGCGAGATCTACGGCTTCAGTGAAAAATGATCGAGTTTTCTTCCATTTTTGACAAATCAAAATGTTTTCAAAAGGTGAGTTTTATCTTTTTCAAACTCATCCATATTTTTTGGTTTTTATTGGATATTTAAAACCTACTATATATGTGGAGATCACCCCTTAACTTTATGACGTAAAAGTTTAATTGTTTTTAGGATGAATTTACAAACATAATCATACTAGAGTTATTAGATCCCCACAAATTGATTTTTACGGTTTCATGTATCAGAGTAAACGCTAATTAAACTAATTCAAGATTTTATACATGAGTTTCTTTTGAAAATTTTTAACTTTAATGAATTTTAGAGAAAACCTACATTTTTGATCTGTCACCTGGTCGGTCGACTAATCAAAATAATCAGTCGACCGATTGGTCGGTTCCTCTCTGGTCGGTCGACCGACATATGTATCGGTCGACGGATCGAGGTTTGTTGTTTGTGCATGTTTGTGCATGTTTATGCATGTCGCCGCCCGATCGACCGATGAGACATCAGTCAATTGACCTGGTGTTGTATTGTAAATGTTGATTCTTCCCCGTACATTTGATCGTAAACACAAAGTACGAGTCGTACATCAATACACGTGCGTGACCATGAGAGTGCATGTATAGGGTTTGAGCACGCACGAGCCTTTTGATGTGCGTAGTCTAATGTTTTGTGCTTGTTACGATAGAGAGTGACCATTGTTTGGTTTATGATAATTGCGGATGCTTGAGTCCATTAGTCTGTGCACCACAATGAGAACACGGGCAACTACACTCTGTGTACTTTAGTCCGTGTACCGCATGAGATTTGGCTAGCGACTACACTTTGTAATGCATCACTTTTTGGGTGGTTGAGTGCGCATATCTGTGCATTGCATGATATAGCAAGCAATTAAACTCTGAGTGTGTTAGTCCGTGAGCTGAATGATACTACGGACGACTACACACTACATATTCAGGATGCCTAGGACTCAAACGAGTATTGTTTGTGGACGTAGTCCAATATGTGACATTATTATGTGGTGGTATATACTTTGATGAGGCATTCACCAGATTGTGCATTTGTTTCCATGCCATCTACCTGAGGGCAGCATGAGAAACTATGATACAACATATACGATATGTTTTGGATGAGATGTTAATGATGTGTTTTTCTTTGTTGTTCTTTTATTTATAGGATTTGGAGTTGATATTTAGCGATGTTAGGTCTCATGTTTATGAGCCTACTATCTAATCTAGTTTTGATGATTAAAAACCAATTCCTAATAATGTTTATCGAGCGTTTGTATTTGCTTGTTAGGTATTCTTATAAAACCCCAAAATTTTGAATATTTTGTGATAAATAATAATAAATATGTTATATATTTATAAATAACATATTATGATGTTTGAGTATGCTATGAATTGGTTTGAGATCAATTCAATGTATATATGTATATATATAAGAGCAAATGCACAATTCATGCTCGATGTATAAATCTAGAAATTTATGACTAGTGGAGAGATTTTATATTTTTCTCATAGATATAATTAGAATTTGAAAAAACTTAGACAAAAGTTGTAGGTATCTTCAAGAGCTTTCCAACAAATCTTAGATCACCTCATTCTGAGATCGGAAGTGAAAGTTATGGCCAAAATACCGAAGGTTATTTTCCTAGTCAGATTAGCATTCCTGGTTCGGGTCAAACGGGTTTATTTCGGGTTTGCATATATATAAACATGTGTTTTCACGAAAATTAACATCCTTACATCAGAGTTTCTAACCCTAGTAGCCCCTCTTCCTCTCTCTGAATCCCTAGCCCTAAAGTTGAGAATTTTGAGAGCTTTGTGAAGCAAATATCGACACGAGGGCGAGATCATCAACGTGTAGCAAGGGGAAAATGGCTTGGTTGTACTTCTTTTTGGTTGCTGGTTATTTCACAGGCTTAGAACGATGTCTTAGGCAAGATTATCTTCATCCTAACCCTTCCCCATAGTTAAATAACTAGTTAGATGTTTAATATGATGTTGAATATGTGTTTTCATGCTTGAATCTTAACATGATGTGATAAAAGTTAAACTTTTTGATGTTAAAACATAAACCAATGCTAGATTAGTAATTTTTTTCTTGCTGTTTATGATAGTATCATGGTCATGATCATTAGAGTTTTTCATAATTTCATTTATATATGAGAAATTTAAGAGATGTACTAAATAAATATTTTCTGCAGAAAACTGCAGCAATTGTATCATGTTTAACTAAGATTTCGAAATAGAAAATAAACTCCAAATTTAACCAAACTAATGCCAAATGAAATATATATGTATCTAATTTCTAAAACAGAAGACTAATCTTAGAAATCATTTGTATAGAGAAATATATGATCTTTTTACTAACAACATGTCCTGTAGAAAAATGACTGCACATATATAATGTTTAACTAGAGATTTGGGATAACAAATGAACTCCAAACTGAACCAAACTTATGTCATTTGAAAGACGTGTGAATCTAGTTTTCAAAACAGAAAACTATTTGTAAAAATAGTTTTCTTAGAGAAAGATTTGCTTGTTTTACTAACAGATGTCACGTCTGTTTTTCCTGCTCGTTTTGTGGAGCTGTGTCGTGCCGTTTTGAGGTGCGTTCGCGGAGTTTTAAGCCGCTTGATATTATACGTATAGTCATGAATATGTTATATTATATATTTAAGAATCCCAAGGGGATTATGATGAATTTTGATTTGATCATATTTGAATTAGATATAGTTCATATACATGTTGGATGTCGTTGATGAGCACAGCTTAGTACTATATGGGATAGTGCGTCGACACACCAGATATACACGGTTTATACATCAGATAACTATCATTGATGAGTATAGCTTAGTATTATATGGGATAGTGCATCGACATGCCAGAGGTACAAAGATTTATATGAGGTGGATATCGTTGATGAGCTCAGTTCGGTACTATATGAGGTAGTGCGTCGATATTCCATATGTACAGGCCATTGAGTCGAATTTTTGGAGGCTTGATCTAGCCGTCCGTCCCACACTAGGGTGCGATGAGGCTCGTGAGTCGTATTTCTAGGATGCCTATTTGGTAGTCCGTCCCGCACTCATGTTACGCACTAAGATCGCGATGAGACTAATGAGCCATGTACACATTTCAGTATACCTACAGGGTAGTCCGTTGCACTGAGACAGTTACTTGATAGCCTAAGTATGGTAGATGCCGATTATGAATACGACCTATCATTGAACTATATGACTGAGATATGTTACTTTTGAAAGTATACAAAAATTATGTGTTAGTATTTTATTCTATCTCTCCAGTGATAGTGAAAGATATTATAAATACGATGTGTTGATATCTTAGTTGGGATCAATGATTAGAGATTCACAATTTGAGACTTATGGTATATACATGAGGGTTTCCTTGTTTGGATTATTTCGCTCGACGTACCAGTCTCGTGTTATGGATTTCTAATTATTGGTTTCATTAGATTGTCTTTTCTTAGTTCGGTATTAATGTTTAGATATCTACAACTTGAGACTTATGGTATATACTTGAGAGTTTCCTTGTTTGGATTATTTTGCTCGACGTACTACGTCTCGTGTTGTAGGTTTCTAAATATTAATCCCACTTAGATACGGGAAAATTGAATTTAGGTAGACTATGCTTAATAGATAGAGCCTCCACTCCATCTAGCAGTCCTTTCCCTAAGGGCGGATGGAGGTAATCTTACTGTAGCGCTCTGATGCTCTTGTTATTATTTCTTTTTCTTTTAAAAATACCCTTTCAGGTAGCTCGGAGTTCCGGAGAGCCGCAGGGTGATGGAGTTCTGGCATAGTCGTCGTCGCGTATTTTTACTTGTAGAGACTCCACTATAGTTTTGAGTTTTATCCAGATATTAGAGTTTCATATTCATATTGTAAAGGCAGTGTGCCTTAGTACAATTTTTAGTTGATTCATATTGAGACATTTTCATTATTCAGATATCAAATGTATTATAATTGAGACATGATTCTTTTCATTTATGAGATATCTCTTCTATATAATGTATTTTATATTTATTCCCTTTATTTTACCTATTTGTACCTGCACTTCTATTTGGTTCTACTAGAGGATATTACTGTGATTGGTGAAACATGTTTATGCACACTGTGGATGCATGGCAGGTTTGACATCTCTGGTTTCACCTTAGACTGCAGCCTTGTGTGAACCCAGGGGCGTCACAGTTAGTATCAGAGCTCTAGTTCCAGTATCCTTAGGATCATCCTGTGTCGAGTCGTGGATCTAGGATAGAGTTTCTTAGAATTCATGTATAGAGTCTGTAAAGATTTCCTAGTATGAGTTAGGACGATATATGCGTATATCTCAAAAAAATTGAAAATTTTTTTATGATAACTATTTTATGTTGATTGAAGGTATTTGCGTGAATACTATGTGTTATGAATTCGTGTATGTATGTATTTTTGCTATCTCACTTACTGTGACAATTAAGCTCTCCTTTTGATATTATAAATATCGAAACGAGGATGTGGTCGAGATAAAACTCGTACCTAGAGTGCTGGGCATGCAGAGCCGAGCCACAACAGGCTCCACAGTATTTGATCGACTTCATGGTACCGTTAGCAGCAAGATCTTACAACAATCAAGGAGCAAAAGTGTATCCGTTTCCATCAGCAACACCACTTTCAAGAGATTCACCACCGATTGTACCTGTCGTGGAAGTAAAGATGAAATACCAATGAGTACACCACCATCACAATCAGTTGTTGATAGAGCCGCAGAGCAGGAGATTTAACTCTAAAAGGATAAGAAAAATATCAGACTCAAGGCACACCAGTTTTAATTGCAACCTATAAGGGAAAGCGTATATGAAAGTTTCTTGAACATCGGCTAGGAACCAAGCAGAAGTCAAATATATATTCAGCATTGAGGACCATCGTTGGAGGATAGCAACAACATCCAGATTTTTGACGAGACAGCAATTATCACCTAGTTAGGAGAATTTAGGTCATTTCTTTATCAAACAATTAGCGCTAGTCAAAGTGAAGCAGGGAGATATACCTATAGTGAAGGAAGAAATCAAAATCCAGAATAGTGACTATGACAATGGCAAGAGAACCATTGCGGAAATCTAGAGAAACCTAACAACGGGAGAATGATTTTACCCCAGCAACAAGGACAAGATAAGAAAGGAGCACAATGTGATTAGAGAGCGCCGGAGTAGCACAGAGATTCGGAGAAACATGTTACAATAACAACAAGGTCGAACAAATAGCAAAAAACTTGTAGCAGTTCACAGCAGGAAGCTAGCATGATAAAGGTCACATACGGCAATCTCAGAGTCGTAATTTCGGCCAGCAGTGAGGAAATAGAAGTACTACTTGTTAATCCGAGGATTTCGGGGCCAACAGGTCAGATTTGCATTATCCAAGAGATTTGTATTATCTAGCAAAGTCTATTCATCTGTACCGCATGATCAGGGTACGAGCGGAGCTTTATTCGTGGTTTTATTTTCAGTTCGGATCTAGTTTGATTTATGAAATTCGTTTATCTCTTATCCTTCGTACCTTTGTTGATGGGTGTCAGCTTGTGGCATTCCTTAGATTTTCCATTGTTAGTGCCTACCCCTCTAGGAGGGTGTCCCTTCAATCTGTAGGAGATGTGTCATCAAATTAGATGAGTCTGAGTTAGACATCGAGTTGATCATGTTGTCGATGTCAAATTTTTAGTACGGATTGGTTATCTTCCTACCATGATAGTATTGACTGCTTTGCGTAGACGGTTTATTTGCGAGCATCCGATGGGTCCGAGATGATTGTAGCAACCTCCCAGGGCAACCGTTTTGCAGAGTCATTTCTGGCGTACGTCGAGGAGGTGATGCGATGGGATCAAGGTATTGATTTATTGGAGATTAAAGTTGTCTCAGAGTATCAGGATGTCTTTCAGGACATACCTGGATTACCTCCTATGTGAGAGGTTGAGTTCTGTATTGAGTTGCAGCCAGACACAACACCAATATCCCGTGCACCCTATCGCATGGCACCAGCTGAGATGAGGGAGCTTCAGACCCAGTCGGACGAGTTGTTAGCTCAGGGTTTTATTCATCAGAGTCATTCTCCGTGAGGAGCGCCAGTTCTCTTTGTGAAGAAGAAGGACGACAGTATGCGTTTGTGTATTGATTATAAAGAGTTGAACAAGGTCACTATCCGGAATAGGTACCCATTACCTAGGATTTATGATTTGTTCGATCAGCTGCACGAAGTGCATGTTTTACGAAGGCTGATCTTCGTTTTGGGTTATTATAGTTGCGAGTTCGGGAGAGGGATTTTCCCAAAGCTATGTTTTCCTGATTCAATATGAATCTTTTGAGTTTCTGGTCATACCATTTGGGTTGACCAATGCACTCGCTGTATTCATGGATTTGATGAACCGGGTTTTCCGTCCCTTCTTGGATCAGTTCGTTATAGTTTTTATCGATGACATCCTTATTTATTTGAGATCGGAGGTAGAGCACGAGCAGCATCTCCGGTTAGCTTTGCAGACTCTACAGGAGCATCAGTTATATGTCAAGTTCAGCGAATGTGAGTTTTGACTTTCAGAAATCAGATTTCTCGGTCACGTCATCAGCAGAAAGGGCATAGTAATAGATCCGGCTAAGATTTTAGCAGTTCTTGATTTGGAATCCGCCGAAGACGGAGATAGAGATTCATAATCCGGCTAAGATTTTAGCAGTTCTTGATTTGGAATCCGCCGAAGACGGAGATAGAGATTCATAGCTTTTGGGTTTAGCCGATCATTATTGGAAGTTTGTCTAGGACTTCTCGAATATTTCGACACCACTTACACGCCTTACGAAGAAGGATGTATAGTTCATTTGGAGCATGGAGTACCAGAAGGCCTTTGATATCTTGAAGGCTAAATTATCTACAGTGCCAGTTTTAACTATTCCGAGCAACGACAGGACATTTGTGGTTTACACAAATATATCATTGGCAGAGTTAGGAGACGTTTTGATGCAGACTCAGAGAGTAGTAACATATGTCTCATAGCAATTGAGAGTACATGAGCAGATCTATTTCCACTTATGACTTGGAGTTAGCAGCAGTGGTATTTGCACTGAAGTCATGGAGACTTTACTTATATGAAGTACAGTTAGAATTATTCACAGACATCAGAGTCTTAAGTATCTTTTCTCTCAGAAGGAACTCAACCAGAGATAAAGGAGGTGAATTGAGTTTATCAAGGACTACGAGTCCGCGATTCAGTATCATCTGGGAAAGGAAAATGTCGTAGCAGATGACTTGAGTAAGAAACGTCGACATTGGGTTTTGGCTTAGAGGTGCTCATTATATTGAGATATTTTCACCCTTAGCCAGTTTGATTTTAGACATGAGATTGGTAGAACCAGTGCATTGTAGGGAGCTGTGTCAGTGCAGCCAGCTTGGAGTGTCAGAGTTGTCAGAACTTAGTTAGAAAACTATTGAATTCAGATCCAAAAGGAGGAAATTTCCAAAGAGCCTAAGACTGATTAGACTGTTGGAGCCGATGGAAGTCTACAGATGAAGGACAGGTTGGTTATGCCAGCCAATGCAGAGCTTAAGAGGGAGTCGCTAGATGAAGCACATCGTACTCGGTACACAGTGCATCCAGAGACCCCTAAGATGTAAAAGGACCTAAAGAGACACTCTTGGGTGGAGTGATATGCGTAGGAAGATTTCAGAGTATGTAGCTAAGTATCTTACCTGTCAGTGAGTAAAGGAGGAACATCAGAGACCGACAGGAACACATCATCCTTTACCCATTTCGGAGTAGAAGTGAGCGGACATTTCTATGGACTTTATTGTAGGGTTGTCGAAGTCGAAGAAAGAGAATGATTCGGTTTGGGGTGATAGTTGATAGACTAATAAAGTCAGCACATTTTATTCCAGGGAGGATATTTATTCAGGAGACTATTCAACTTCGTGGAGTTCCAGATACGATAGTATCAAATTAAGACAGATTGTCAGACGGAAAGAGTAAATCATATATTGGAAAACAAGTTGCGGGCTTGTGTTATTTGACTTTCAAGGTAGCTGGGAGGATCATATTTCATTGATAGAGGTCTTTGAGAATAATAATTATCAAGTGAGAATCGGTATGACCCCGTATGAAGTATCGTACGGGAGGCCTTACAGATCGCCTATATGTTGGGTAGAGCCGGAGAAGAGTTTAATGCTTGGGCCAGAGCTTATAAGACAGATTACTGAGGAAGTAACATTGACCAGAGATCGGATTCTAGCCGTTTAGAGTCGGCAAAAGAGCTATGCTAATAAGAGATGAAAACCCTTGGAGTTTCAGATTGGAGATTCGGTTAGGCTGAAGGTATCGCATGTGAAAGGTGTTTAGCAATTCGGGAGACAGAAAAAGCTTACACCGAGATACATTGGACCGTATCAGATTTTGGAGAGTATTGAAGCTGTGTCATACAGACTAGATCTTCCAGCATCGATGTCTAGCATACACAATGCATTTCATATTTCTATGCTTAGGAAGCACTTTCATGATGTAGAGCAGTAGCGAATGATGAACGCACTGAACATTTAGCTTTAGAATGATCTGACTACGATTGAAATCCAAGTTTGTATGCTTACTAGAGAAGACAAGAAATTTAGAAATAAGATGTTTTCCCTTTGTGACAATTCAGCGAAACCGGAAAGGAGTTGAGGAGGTTTATTGGGAGCGCGAGGAGGGTATACATCGCGACTACCCACACCTGTTTGATCTAGTAAATTAAATTTTTGTATGACTTGTTTATGGCTTATGGTTGCATGTATGGCGATGTTTATACTTAACACTAAAATGAGAGTATTACCACTTATCTCCTAATTACTTGGAACATATGATATATATATGAGGGGTTCCTTGTTTGGATTTTTCGCTCGATGTACTTGTTCCATTTAGTTAGGTGTTAAGTGGGGGTATTTATATTTTAGATGGTTAAGTGTAGACATCGAAGATGATTTTCGGGAGCGCAAATATGTTATGTCACGTGACTTCCTGCACCTATTGAGGAAGTGGATTGATTTATGTGTGCGATTATTTGTGTGGTTATATTTAGATTTAACGCTAGAATGAGGATATTTCTGTTTAATTCTTAATCTTTTGGAACACATGGTATATATATAGGGGGTTCCTTGTTTGGATTTTTTCGCCCGACGTACTAGTTCCATTCCATTAAGGGTTGAGTGGGAATATAGTCATCCGGGATTGTTAAATATAAATATCCCTATATGCTTATCAAGAGTAAATATTTGGAGATGTTTATATTTGCAGGTTAAATTAGACCCTCTACGTGCTTGTCTAGTATTAATATTTGCTTAAGTATGATTTCTGAATTTCAAGGACGAAATTCTTTTAAGGGGGGGAAGAATGTAAAACCCCAAAAATTTGAATATTTTATGATAAATAATAATAAATATGTTATATATTTATAAATAACATATTATGATGTTTGAGTATGCTAGGAATTGGTTTGAGATCAATTCAATGTATATATGTATATATATAAGAGCAAATGCACAATTCATGCTCGATGTATAAATCTGGAAATTTATAAATTTGCAGAGAGATTTTGTATTTTTCTCATAGATGTATTTATAATTTGAAAAAACTTAAAAGACAAAAGTTGTAGCTATCTTCATAATTTTTCCAACAAATCTTAGACCACCTCATTCTGAGATCATACATGAAAGTTATGACAAAAATACCGAAGGTCATTTTCCTAGTCAGATTAGGATTCCTGGTTCGGGTCAAACGAGTTTATTTCGGGTTTGCATATATATAAAAATGTATTTTCATGAAAATTAATATCCTTACATCAAAGTTTCAAACCCTAGCAATCCCTCTTCCTCTCTCTGAATCCCTAGCCCTAAAGTTGAGAATTTTGAGAGCTTTGTGAAGCAAATATCGACACGAGGGCGAGATCATCAACGTGTAGCAAGGGGAAAACGGCTTGGTTGCACTTCTTTTTGGTTGCTGGTTATTTTAGAGGCTTAGAACGACGTCTAAGGAAAGATTATCTTCATCCAAACCCTTTCCCATAGTTAAATAACTAGTTAGATGTTTAATATGATGTTGAATATGTGTTTTCATGCTTGAATCTTAACATGATGTGATAAAAGTTAAAATTTTTAATGTTAAAACATAAACCAATGCTAGATTAGTAATTTTTTTTTTGCTGTTTATGATAGTATCATGATCATGATCATTAGGGTTTTTTATAATTTCATTTATATATGAGAAATTTAAGAAATGTACTAAATAAATATTTTCTGCAGAAAATTATAGCAATTGTACCATATTTAACTAAGATTTCTAAATATAAAATAAACTCCAAATTTAACCAAACTAGTGCCAAATAAAAGATATATGTATCTAGTTTCTAAAACAGAAGACTAATCTTAAAAATCATTTGTATAGAGAAAGATATGATCTTTTTACTAACAACATGTCCTGTAAAAAAATGGCTGCACATATATAATGTTTAACTAGAGATTTGGGATAACAAATGAACTCCAAACTGAACCAAACTTATGTCATTTGAAAGATGTGTGAATCTAGTTTTCAAAACAGAAAACTATTTGTAAAATAGTTTTTCTAGAGAATGATATGCTTGTTTTACTAACAGATATTATGCTTGTTTTTCCTGCTCGTTTTGTGGAGCTGTGTTGCGCTGTTTTAAGGTACGTTCGCGGAGTTTTGAGCCGCTTGATGTTATACGTATAGTCATGAATATGTTATGATATACATTTAAGAATCCTAAGGGGATTATGATGAATTTTGATTTGATCATATTTGAATTAGATATATTTCATATACATGTTGGATGTCGTTGATGAGCACAGCTTAGTACTATATAGAATAGTGCGTCGACACCCCATATATACACGGTTTATACATAAGGTAACTATCATTAATAAGCATAGCTCAGTATTATATGGGTAGTACATCGACATGCCAGAGGTACAAAGATTTATATGAGGTGAATATCATTAATGAGCTCAGTTCAGTACTACATGAGGCAGTGGGTCGATATTCCATATGTACAGGCCATTGAGTCAGATTTTAGGAGGCTTGATCTAGCCGTCCGTCCCACACTAGGGTGCGATGAGGCTCGTGAGCCGTATTTCTAGGATGCTTATTTGGTAGTCCGTCCCGCACCATGTTACGCACTGAGATCGCGATGAGACTAATGAGCCGTGTACACAGTTCAGTATACCTACAGGGTAGTCCGTTGCACTGAGACAGTTACTTGATAGCCTAAGTATGGTAGATGCCGATTATGAATACGACCTATCATTGAACTATATGACTGAGATATGTTACTTTTAATAGTATACAAAAATTATGTGTTAGTATTTTATTCTATCTCTCCAGTGATAGTGAAAGATATTATAAATACGATTTGTTGATATCTTATTTCTTTTCTTGTCTTTTTTACTTCTTAGTTGGGATCAATGATTAGAGATTCACAATTTGAGACTTATGGTATATACATGAGGGTTTCATTGTTTGAATTATTTCGCTCGATGTACCAGTCTCGTGTTATGGATTTCTAATTATTGGTTTCATTAGATTGTCTTTTTTAGTTCAGTATTAATGTTTAGATATCTACAACTTGACACTTATGGTATATACATGAGAGTTTCCTTGTTTGGATTATTTCGCTCGACGTACTACGTCTCCTGTTGTAGGTTTCTAAATGTTAATCCCACTTAGATACGGGGAAAATGAATCTAGGTAGACTATGCTTAATAGATATAGCCTCCACTCCATCTAGCAGCCATTTCCCTAGGGGCGGATGGAGGTAATCTTGCTGTAGCGCTCTGACGCTCTTGTTGTTGTTCCTTTTTCTTTTAAAAATACCCTTTCAGGTAGCTCGGAGTTCCGGAGAGCTGCAGGGTGATGGAGTTCTGGCATAGTCGTCGTCGCGTATTTTTACTTGTAGAGACTCCACTGTAGTTTTGAGTTTTATCCAGACATTAGAGTTTCATATTCATATTATAAAGGCAGTGTGCCTTAGTACAATTCTTAGTTGATTCATATTGAGACATTTTCATTATTCAGATATCATATGTATTATAGTTGAGACATGATTCTTTTCATTTATGAGATATCTCTTCTATATCATGTCTATTACATTTATTCCCTTTATTTTACTTGTTTGTACCTGCACTTCTATTTGGTTCTACTAGAGGATATTACTGTGATTGGTGAAACATGTTTATGCACAGTGTGGGTGCATGGCAGGTTTGATATCTCTGGTTTCACCTTGGACTGTAACCTTGTGTGAACCCAGGGACGTCACAATTCTACACAAAGATCCTTCGTTGGAGGTTAGTTAGAATTGAGCTTAATGACGACATCTTGGAGGTTGCAGGAAATTTGGAATGAAGCGATGATGAATTCAAGTCAAGTACAAGATTAAGCTTCATCCATTACCAAGATCGAGCTCTAACGAAGACTATTAGCTTGGGTAAAATAGCTTAGGTTTATACTTTGTGCATTATACTTATAAGCTTAATTCATACTCATGCACGTTTTTGAGAATATATTTTTTGATTATTGGCTTAACAATAATGTTTCATATCTCTTATCAAGTCCATTAATCCACTCAAATAATTTTCCATACTTGCATATGGTCATTGTGTCAAAAACAGCAATTACGAACTTGTATTTCCAACACTTTTGCAAAATGACAATTTTACAAATGTGAATTACATTTTCAAAAATTTCTTAGTTGACATGTTCATCTTCATGGTTATAAATGTTTCCCAAAATTTTATTTTTGGAGTCAATTTGTTATGTTTAATTGATTTTTCAAAATCAAATTTTTTGCAAATAGCTCCTGTAAAATCTCATGTATCAGTTCTGATCGACCGAACACATGACACCTGTCGACCGACTAAAGAAAGGTTTTTTAGCATCTCGTTCTTAGGGTCATCAGTCGACTGATACTCATGTATCAGTCGACCGATACTCATGTATCAGTCGACCGATGAACATCCTTCGGTCAACCGGACCTTGACCATCGGTCGATCGAAAATGTGTCTGTTGCACAATAACGTCTAGTTCCTAGATTTTGTTTTTTATTGGTTTGCCTCGGTTTTTGTGCATTCCTCTGGTTTGGGCTGATGTGTTGAGAGACTATATATAATTCTCAACACTTAGATTTTACAAATGGAAGTTTAGAACAAGTTTTATAAGTTTTTAAGAGTTTTAAAGAAAAATCAAAAGTGTTTCATTTGTGTTTTACAAGAAAAGAATTGCTACAATGTATTTGGGGATCTCTACCTTAAATTTCTACCTCTCTTGTTTATTAGAGAAGTTTTCTAAACTCCTTTCTTCTAGCAAATTATTATTATCGTTTTTCATATATTCTTGCTAGATTAGAGAAGTTTTCTAAACTCCTTTCTTCTAGCAAATTATTATTATCGTTTTTCATATATTCTTGCTAGATTAATTTGAGTTTGATTTTATTTATACTCTAGCAAATTATTATTATCGTTTTTCATATATTCTTGCTAGATTAATTTGAGTTTGATTTTATTTATACTTATTGTTTACACACACATCCCTTGAACTTATGTATTTTCACATATAGTATAACTATAGGGGTGTGAGATTGTAACATTGAGAGTGAGCTTAATTGAGTTCTCATCTTTGTATTAGAAAATAAATCTTGTTTTTACACTTTCATTATTGAGAACACGTTGCAATACACAACGGCACCGAGAGAAGTGGTTGGTGAAAGACGAGGTCAATTCTAAGAGGAGTGACGTTGGTTGTAAATCCTAGGGAGAGGTCATAATTCTGAGTACTTGAGGAAGGTGACATGGGCTAGGCCAACACTTAGAAGATGTTTTGTGTGATTGTAATTGTGTGAGTTACAGTGAGCATTAAAAACTGATTGGGCAGCTTTTTGTGTTGATAGTGGAGATTCTCCTCGAGGGTGAGGAGCGAAGACGTAGGTCGAGGGTGACCGAACTCCGTGATCATTTATTTGTGTTTGAGTTCGGCATTGGCGCTCTTATTCTCTTGTATATTTTTATCGCCTTTGTGTGACTACCCTGGTTTCACATGAGGCTGTCGTCCGAGGTGAATCCAGAGATGTCTAACATACAATGCACCCACATAGTGTAATAACATGTTTCACCATCATTGTAATATCTCTCTAGTGGAATTAATTAAGAATAGTATAGGTATGAGCAGATATGAGAAAAGTTAAAATGCAATGAACATGTCAAGAGAAATAAATATCCAACGGATATGATCATGTCCTAGCTGAATAAAAGAGTACAAGTGATAAACAAAAATAAATGTAAAATATCTCAATACATAGAGTCAACTGAAATAGTACTAATGCTCTCAGCCTTCAAAATGAAATACAAGTTTATAAATCCCTAAACAAATACTAAACTAATGAGGAGCACAGGATGTCTATCAAGAAATAACGTCGACTATGCAGAAACTCCGTCACCCTTCGGCTCTCCGAAACTCTGATCCGCTGCATGAAAAGATGGGGAAACAACAACATCAGAGAGGTAGCAAGATTATCTCCATCCACCCCGAGGGGAAGGGCTACTACATATGATTGAAGCTCTACCTATATATGTATAGTCTACCTAAATCATTTACCTTGTACTAGATGAGATTAATACTTAGAAATCCTCAACACGAGACTGATATGTTGAGCGGAATAATCCAAACAAGAAAACCCTCATTTATATACTATATGTCCCAAATTGTGAACCGCTATATGTTAACTCCAAAATTAAGAATAAAAGAATAAAAAAATGAAATACTAAAATATTAACCAAACCAAGTCATATATGTAAACCCAATACCTCATACTATCCTTGGGTAGTTAATACAAATACCAGTACATAATTCTCTGTAATCCACAATACCATATAGCCTGTCACAATATAACACAATGGTAAACCATTTATACGAACGATCCCCCGCTAAAAACTCAACTATCATACATTTCCTAATGCTATCTCTTGCAAATAACTATGATATCATCACATCACTATGCGGAACGAACTACCTGTTCAAGCATTCTAAGTAAATACTACCTACTAGCCTCATCGCATCATCGTAAGAACGGACTACCTATTCATGTATCCTATAGGTACGGCTCATTAGCCTCGTCGCATCACCATGCGGAACGGACTGTCTGCTCAGACATCCTCATCGCATCACTATGCGAAACGAAATGCCCCTTCAGGCATCCTATAAAAATGGTTCACTAGCCTCATCGCATCACCATGCTGAACGGACAACCTATTCAGGCATACTACAATTACGGCTCAATGACCTACTTCAACGGTATACTGATGCACTACCTTAAGCAGTACTGAGGTGTGCCCAACAATAATATCCATACATACACATATATTGTTCTAACTAATCATCTCCCTGTCGTGGTAAAAACAATACACGCAACTATTCCCATCCTGAAAGTCTGTGTGTACTAATCCTCCATAGGTGTACGTCTATGTCATAAGTGTAAATCGTTGTATGTCTCAAACCCCGTGTTCACGAACAACATGCAAGAAAAATCATTACAAACAAGATATGATGTCAGTCGACTACCCTAGGGCATTGGTCGACCGACGACCAATTCACATAAACATGTGTAAAAACAAGCTTCGATCGAATAAAGAATTACACAAACTCAGGGTGAGATCGGTCGACCGATGCACAGGGTTCGGTCAACCGACCAGAGTCCAGGACTCAAGTTTGAGTCTCGTGAAGTTAGGATAGTTTCAACAAAAAGAACTTATAGAACATCATTATGGGGTATAAAAACATGTTTACTTATGTGTGTAACATACTAGGGTTTGACTAAACAATTATTTGTCATCATAACATGATCTTTAGGGTTTAAAAATACTTTAAACATAATTAATCAAATTAAGTTTGTACAATTAGGGTTTAAAACCTAATTAGTTCATCATCTTAGCAATTAACCAAGGTTCTAAACATCAAATTAATACCTTTCCGACATCTAATATTTATATTTACAGATCTACACATCAAACTAGGTTTTTTTAAATCCACATGCTTATATCACTATATTGTTTCATGTTAAGACTCAAGTTATATACATCGACAATTAGGGTTTACGCCATATAAAATAAGTTATCAATTGATCTGAAAACTAATGATCATGGTCATCTATTTTTATCAATTAAAGGTTAATTATTCTGATCTCTTTGTTGTTTTAACATTTAACATCAAAAATAGGATTTGAAATCATCAAAATAAGCACTACACATTAGATTAACTAATTATACATATTAAAAACATGAATTTCTACATGGGATAGGTTTGAAGGAAGATGATCTTGCCTCAGCACGCTGCTAAAAAAATCCAAGGGTGCAAGCAAACAGGTTCTCCCTTGCCAAATGCCGACGATCTCACCCTCTTCTCGATATTTGCTTCACAAAGCTCTCAAAATTCACCAAAATATGTTCGAGGATTTTTGAGGGGGGAGGGTAGTTGCTAGGGCTCAGAAATATAATGTAAAAGAGAATTTTTCATGAAAACACAGGTATATATAGAGGTAAACCTGAAACAAATAAATCTGACCCGAAACAGGAAACCCAGTCAGACTAGGAAAATAGTCTTTGGTATTTTGGCTGTAACTTTTTTCTTCTGACCTCGAAATAAAGTTATTTAAGATGCATTGGAAATCTATTGAAGAGATCTACAACTTTTATATTTTGATTTTTCAAGATTCTAACTTCATCGATGTGTAATGTATATATACTCTTAGCTGGTCGTTTTTCCAGTTTCGAATTGCTTCGGTGTATAATACATATATACTCTTAATTAGTCTCAAATCAACTACTATCATGCTCATTCATCATTAAATGATATTTATCATGATATAACTCATTTAATACTATTTACCATAGTATTTTTAAGAAAATTTACGGGGTTTTACATTCATCCCTCTTAAAAGAATTTTGTCCTCGAAATTCCGCAAACGTATCTTTAGAGAATAATAATATGAGAAAAGCACATTGAGGGAATAATCCAGATAAGAAACCTCTTACATACACATATCTTACCATTAATCTCTAGATAAGAAACACAAGTAATAGTTACACTTAACAATCTAGAGTGCAAATACTCCCACTTAACCCCTAATTAAACGAAACTTATACGTCAGGCAAAAAATCCAAACAAGGAACCCCCATATATATACCATATATTCTAAATGATTAGGAGCTAAGTCTTAATACCCGCATTCCAGCGTTAAATGTAAATGGGGCTATGCAAATAATCACATACACAAACAAATCATAGTTAATATTTTACCTGCTCAAACAGGTGTGGGTAGTCACAACGCATATCCTCATCATGCTCCCAAGAAGGTTTCTCAGTTCCCTTTCGGTTCCACTACACTTTCACTAAAGGAATCACCTTATTTCTAAGTCACTTATCCTCTCTAGCAATAATACGAACTGGGATCTCAATGGTGGTCAAATCAGCCTAAATCTCTGAGTCTGATGCGTCAATCACTCCTTGCTGCTCCTCATCGTTTAGATACTTCTTGAGCTTCGAAACATGGAAAACATCGTGTATACCCGACATCGATGTTGGAAGGTCTAACCTATACAAAATGGCTCCAACATGCTCCATGAGCCTAAATAGTCCAACACATCACGGGGCAAGTTTCCCCCATCTACCAAATCGCTAAATACCTTTCGTTGGTGATACTTTCTATAAGACATAGTCCCCAACCTGGAACTCCAATGGTTGTCGTTTCTAATCTGCATAGCTCTTCTAGCAACTCTAGGCCACAAAAAAAGCTCTTGAATCAATGCTTCTTTCTCCGTAGTCTGTCTCACAAGCTCCGACCTAAATAATAAGTTGTTCTATAACTCTACCGAACAAATTAGGGATCTACAAGGCCTCCCGTACAATGCTTGATAAGGTGTCATGCCTATCATCGATTTATAACGGTTATTGTAGGCAAACTCAATCAATGAGATATGGTCCTCCTAGTTGTCCTAGAAATTGATAACTCATAACCGCAACATGTCCTCCAATACTTGGTTAACTCTCTATGTTTGTCTATCTGTCTATGGTTGGAATGCGTTGCTATATGATAGCTGACTACCAAAAGAATTCTGGAAGCTCTTCTAGAAATGTGTAGTAAAAACCGAGCCACGATCCGATATAATATCTCCAGAACTCCATACAATCGTACAATCTCCCGGATGAATATCCTCGCATAAGTCTTTGTCTTGTAAGTTGTCTTAACATGTAAAAAGTACGTCAACTTTATCAAATATATCCTCCTTCGGCTATGGATTCTCAGGTATTACAATCCAACCTTTTCTTTCAAAGGCCCCCATCTTATCTGATGGTCCAATCTACCTTGGGTTCTTGGAAATTTCCCCCTTTTAGATTTGAATCTAAGAGTTCCTTAATTGAGCATTGATTATTGTGTACATCTCTCATGCCTGTATGACTAACGTTTCCAATCAAGAACTGGCCCCACCTAGCTGGTTCAACAGTAATGCCCTCATTGCTAATTACGTAGCCTAAAATCTAACATCCGAAAGCTAAAACTTGCATTTGCTAAATTTAGCATACGACTGGTGCTCCCACAAAGTCTACAATGTTAGACGAAGGTGTTGCTCCCACTCGACCTCCGATCTCGAATAAATAAGGATGTCGTCGATAAACACTATCATGTACTGGTCCAAATATGGATGAAAAACCTGGTTAATCAAATCCATGAATACCACAGGTGCATTGGTTATCTCAAATGACATAACAAGAAACTCGAAAAACCCATATTGAGTCAGAAAGGTAGTCTTTGGAATATCCATCTTCCGAGCCCGCAATTGATGATAGCCATAATGAAGATCAATCTTCGGGGAACACTATGCTCCCTGTAACTGATCGAATAAGTCATAAATCCTCGGTAATGGATACATGTTTCGGATGGTGACCTTATTCAACTCGTGATAATTTATGCACAAACATATACTACCGTCCTTCTTATCCACGAAGAGGACCGATGCTCCTCACAAAGAATAACTTCGGTGAATAAAGCCTTGAGATAAAAATGCATCTGACTGAATTTGTAGCTCCCTCATCTCAACAGGTGCCATACGATAAGGTGTTCAGGATATCGGCACTGTGCCTAGTTGTATCTTGATGCAAAACTCAACATCTCTTACTGGAGGTAAACCAGGTATGTCCTGAAAGACATCCTTGATACTCTAAGATGACTCCAGTCTCGCTCAAATCTGCACCTCGATCCTACGTCATCACCTCCTCAACGTGTGCCAAAAATGACTACGCATTTTGGTTACCTTGTGAGGTTGTTACTATCTATTCAAACCCATCGAATGCTCACGAGTTGACTATTTTAATAAAACAGTCAATACTGACATGGTAGGACGATAGGTAATCCATACCATGAATCACGTCAAACTCTACCATACGCAAGATGATCAAATTAACTACGAACTTAGACACATCTACGTTGATAATGCACATCCTACAAATACTCTCCAAAAGGGACACCTCTCCCAAAAGGGGTAGAAACTGACAGAGAAAAATCTAAAGGCTGCACTATAAGCTGAAGCCTAATCATGAAAGCATAAAAGATGAATGAATGTGAATCTCTGAAATAAGATACGGGCAGGGAAGGAGTTCACAAGGAACGTACCTTGCACAATGGTCCCGTTTCCACCATGAGGTATGACTGCATAGTCTCTGTCCAAAACTGGTGTCTAATGTGCTGAAGTGTCTAGAACGTATAGGACCATATGCCCCTAAGTTACCTCCTTTATAGCATGCACCTGGCCATCAATCCTCTATTGTTGGCTATGCCCACTGCCCTACGGCTACTGACCCTAGCCTCTGCCCTACTGGCCTTCTGCTAGTGCTACGGCTGCTGACCCTAGCCTCTGCCCTACTGGCCTTCTGCTAGTGCCTTGCGACAATCCCTCACCGTATGTCCAATTTTGTTGCAGTTATAATATGCACCCTGAATCTTGCGTTAAATCTTGTGTTGTTGCGACGCCCTCTAATTCTGCTGTGACCCCTTCTTATAAGGGCCCTGCTGTTGTTGTCCTCCAAACTCTGAATTAGATCTCTTGCCCGTGCCTTTGTCCTCGGGCTATCTTGCTTTAGATTTGTCTTCCTTGTTCTTCTATAACATAGTAGTTTCTATCTCCTATGAGATGCATCATCAGCTACCTCTCAAACTGAGCGAAATCATCTAGAAACAAGGTAACGGCTAAGGTTTAGATGAAGTTCCATTAAAAACATCTGAGCCTGACACTCTCCGGTCTATCACATGCTCGTGAATCGAAGCAGGATCATGAATTTACTCTCATAATCATCTACAGTCATGTCTCCTTGCTCCAAACGAGCTAACTCTAATTGTTTCCCGGCCTTGGCCGCTCATGGTACATACTGCTCGTCAAAGAAGTAAACGAAGTCCTCCCAGATGAGCATCATGCGCTGCTCCGGTATAAACTGAAGTCTATACCAACCACCAACATCTCCCTTAAGGCTAAATGTGTCTAATCTCTGCTTCTGAACGGTGTCGACATTAAGCATATCCAAGATGTTCCCCACATCTTCCTTTCACTTGTGCGCCGCAACTGAATCTGACGTACCATGAAACTCTGGTGCTCTCATCTTCTGGTATGTCTCAACTAAACTGAGCCAAGCCTCCTACTTGGTAGCCTTATCAATAGTGTTCGTGGTGGTGTAGCTGTCAGTGTGGCTTATTCAATAGGTATTTCTTGCTGAGCATGATTTGTCATTCGCTCCTCTATTGCTGCTAACTGAGCTGCGAGCGGTGCTATGAGATCAATCAAGTACTGCGGAGCCTGCTGCGGCTCGGACTCTGCATCAGCTTGCCCAGCTCCCTGAGCACGGGTACCTCTACAACCATGTCCTCTTCTCGACATCTATAAGTTCAAGAGTAGAGCTTTATTAGACAAAGTAAATGAGATCTCATGCATAAATAGCATAACATATAAGAATAGGTAAATCGTTTCACAGATCATTCACAGTATACTTCATAATCAAAGCAAGATAGTTATCATAAATTTTTTTTGTAATTTTCACGTTATAAAATATCCTCCTCCTTAATCTAAGAATTCCTAGCAGACTCTATACATGATTCCTAGAAAAATCTATCCTAACTCCACGACTCGACACAGAATGATCCTAAGGATGCTAGAACTAGAGATCTGATACTAACTGTGACGTCCCTGGTTTCATATAAGGCTACAGTGCAAGGTGAATCCAGAGATGTCAAACTTGTCATGCACCCACATAGTGCAATAACACCTTTCACTATCACAGTAATATCTCTCTATTGGAATCAATTAAGAACTGTGCAGGTACAAGCAGATACAAGAAAAGTAAAATGCAATGAACATGTCAAGAGAAAGAAATATCCAAAGGATATGATCATGTCTCAACTGAATAAAAAGAGAACAACTGATGAACTAAAATAAATGTGAAATATATCAATACATAGAGTCAACTAAAATAGTACTAAGGCTCTCAACCTTCAAAATGAAATACAAGTTTATAAATCACTAAACAAATACTAAACTAATGTGGAGCACAAGCTGTCTATCAAGAAATGTCGGCGACTATGTAGAAACTCTATCACCCTGCGGATCTCCAAAACTCTGATCTACTTCCTGAAAGAAGGGGAAACAATAGCGTCAGAGTTCTAGCCAGATTATCTCCTTCTGTCCCTAAGGGAAGGGCTGCTACATATGATGGAGGCTCTACCTATATATGCATAGTTTACCTAAATCATTTACCCTGTACTAGATAGGGTTAATACTTAGAAATCCACAACATGAGACTGGTACGTCGAGCGAAATAATTTAAATAAGAAAACCCTCATGTATATACCATATGTCTCAAATTATGAATCACTAATAATTAACTCCAAAACTAAGAATAAAAGAATAAAGGAATAAAATACTAAAATGTCAACCAAACCAAGTCATATACATCAACCCAATACCTCATAATACCCTTGGGTAGTTAATACGAATACCAGTACATAATCATGTGTAATCCACAATACCATAAAGCCCGTAACAATATAACTCAACGGTGAACCATTTATATGAACGATCTCCCGCTAAAGACTCAACTGTCATACATTTCACAATGCTATCTCTTGCTAAGTTCTATGATATCATTCACATCACTATACGGAATAGACTACTTGTTCAAGCATCCTAAGTAAATACTGCCCACTACCCTCATCGCATTATCGTGCAGAACGGACAACCGATTCAGCTATCCTATAGGTACGGGTCATTAGCCTTGTCGCATCACCATGCAGAATGGACTGTCTTCTCAGACATCCTCATCGCATCACTATGCATAATAGACTGCCTCCTCAAGCATCATATAAATATGGCCCACTAGCCTCATCGCATCACCATACAGAACAGACAACCTATTCATGCATCCTGTAATTAGGGCTCAATGTCCTACTTTAACGGTATACTGACGCACTACCTTAAGTAGTACTGAGCTGTGCCCATCAACGGTATCCATATACACACATATATTGTTCTAACTAATCGTCTCCCCATCATGGTAAAAATAATACACTCAACTATCCCCATCCTGGAAGTCCGTGTGTACCAAGCCTCCATAGGTGTACGTCTATGTCGTATGTGTAAATTGTTGTACGTCTTGAACCCCGTATTCATGAACAACATGCAAGAAAAATCATCACAAACAAGACATGATGTCAGTTGACTACCCTAGGGCATTGGATGATTGACGACCAATTCGCATAAACATGCATGAAAACAAGCTTCGGTCGAATAAAGAATTACACAAACTCATGGTAGGATCGGTCGACCGATGAACAGGGTTCAGTCGACCGACCAGAGTCCAGGACTCAGGTTTGAGTTCGTGAAGTTAAGAAAATTTCAACAAAAAGAACTTATAGAACATCATTATGGGGTATAAAAACATATTTACTCCTGTGTTTAAGATACTAGAGTTTGACTAAAAAATTATTTATCATCATAACATGATCTTTGGGGTTTAAAATACTTTAAACATAACTAATCTGATTAAATTTGTGCAATTAGGGTTTAAAACCTAATTAGTTCATCATCTTAGAAATTAACATGGTTCTATACATCAAATTAATACATTTCCTTCATCTAGTATTTATATTCATAGATCTAAACAATTATTTATCATCATAACATGATCTTTGAGGTTTAAAAATACTTTAAACATAACTAATCAAATTAAGTTTATATAATTAGGTTTAAAACCTAATTAGTTCACCATCTTAGCAATTAACCACAGTTATAAACATTAAATTAATACCTTTCCTTCATCAAGTATTTATATTCATAGATCTACACATCTTTTAATCCACATGCTTATATCACTAAATTGTTACATGTTCGACACTCAAGTTCTATACATCGACAATTAGGGTTTAGGTCATATAAAACAAGAATTATCAATTGAATTGAAAACTAATAATCATAATCATCTATTTTTATCAATTAAGAGTAAATTCTTCTAATATCTTTGTTGTTTTAAGAATTTACATCAAAACTAGGATTTAAAATCATCGAAATAAGCACTACACATTAGATTAACCAATTATACATATTAAAAATATAAATTTCTACAAGGGATAGGTTTGGAGGAAGATGATATTGCTTCAACCCACTGCTGAAAAAATCCAAGGGTGCAAGCAAACATGTTCTCCCTTCCCAAACGCCGACGATCTCGCCCTCTTCTCGGTATTTGCTTCACAAAGCTTTCAAAATTCACCAAAATATGCTCTAGGGTTTTTGAGGTGAGAGGGTGGCTGCTAGGGCTCCAAAATATAATATAAAAGAGAATTTTTCAAGAAAATACATGTATATATAGAGGTAAACACGAAATAAATAAATCTGACCGAAACAAGAAACCTAATCTGACTGGGAAAATAGTCTTTTGTATTTTGGCTGTAACTTTTTCTTCCAACCTCGAAATAAGATGATTTGAGATGCGTTGGAAATATATTGAATAGATCTATAACTTTTATCTTTCGAGTTTTTCTATATTTGAACTTCATCTGTGTGTAATGAATATACGCTTTTAATTGGTTGTTTTTCCAGATTTGAATTGCATCGGTATATAATGCATATATACCTTTCTTAAATCAATTACTATCATGCTCATTCATCATTAAATTATATTTATCATAATGTAACTCATTTAATACTATTTTCCATTGTATTATTAAAAAAAATTACGGGTTTTACACTTTGTCTCATGTTTATTTCGCCCTTAGTTTAATTGTATATCCTTTTGTATCTCATTGCATATCACATTGTTAGGATATATTAGGTAATAAGTTTTTAGTTTGCTATTAATATCGGATTAGATTAACATTTATCCTATCACCCCCCTCTAGGGTACTTTTATTTGCTATCAGAGCATGGTGCTCCTCAATTTGTGGCTTAATCGCCTAGAGTCAAAGATCCTCGCTTTATATTTTTGCTAATATAGTTTTAAGATATTTTTTTCTTGCATAATATATCATGGATATGCGTGGTGTACCTAGTTTAGGCTATGATATTAATGTTGCTCCTTCATTCAATACTTTCTCGTATGCTCAATGGTGTTTCAGATTTAAAATATTTGTTTGATCTAAACATATTAATTTATGGAAAGTAATTGATAGTGCTTATATTATGCCCACATTGGTGAAATCCAAGTGGAGCAATTATGATAAAACGATATTTACAATGAACAAGTTATTGTTAGGATTTTTACTTAATGCTTTTGATTCATCTACTTCTAACAAACTTGCTCATTTTGATAGTTCTTATACATTATAAAAACACATAGAGGCACATCAAGGAAACATGGAGGAACTCCAAAACATTCCCGTGGAGTCCGCTTCTTGTGAGAATGGAGCATCATCATGTACACGGCCACTAGGCAATTATCCTAGTGATGTATGCAAGTTGTACTCTGAAAATGAATTATCTATAGATGATCTCGCATGTAAACATGAAAGACTAAAGAAAGCCTATAACAAATTGAATTAAAATTTTATAAGTTCAAAAGAAAGCATGTAGAGCTAAAATCCGATCACGATTTACTAGCATCCAAATTTGATATTATTATTAAAGAAAATGTGGTTCTTAAAGATAACAATGATAAATTAAAATTAAATATAGCTAGCTTAACTCATGAAAAGAATGATGTCTTGCTAGAAGTAGAAAATATTAGAAATGAACTCATCTCATTCAAAAATGACCATGATTTTTCTACTTCTATTACCAATGCAAATGTGACTAATAATGAGTTGAAAGATGTGAAAAATCGCATATCCTCTTTAGATTCAACTGTAACTACTTGCATTCATAATCATAAGAAGCTTATGAATATGTGTGGTCTTGTACCAATACTTTTAAATCACCCGTACACTATGCACACAAATATAGCAACACTTATAAGTGTACTATTTGCGATCGTAATTGCCATTTAATTTTTCTATGATGCACAAAAATCTACTAAGTCTAATATTAATGCTCCTTGTGCATCTCATAAAGTTTCTTCATCTCACACTTATACACATTGTCATTCACATGCACCAAATATTAATCATAAGCATAAGAATGTGTTTAAATATGATTTTTGCGGTAGTTTTGGTCATTTGACCAAATTTTATTTTGATTTATAAAGAGTTTCATATTTGCAAAATGTTTTAAAAAGACCATCTTCGTTTGTAAATGTTCCTCATACACTATCTCATGGTCATCATAAACAAGTGCATTCATTCCATTACACTTATTGCAATCGGATGGGTCATTTTCATAATTATTGTTATGACCTGTTATGTGCACTACATGCACCCAAAAGGATCTAACCCTAGGGCATTGAGCTTTAATGATAGGTGTCATATCCCTAAACCTTCTGGTACCTAAAATGTTTGGGTGTCAAAATCTTTTTGATTTTAAATCAAGGTTTTTAGTGTATTTATTTTTCATTTCTTGTTTTTGAAAAACATGTTTTGGAAAAAAAAATAATGAAAATTTTATCTAAATGAAAACAAAACGACAATTTTTTTAATACTTTTGCTTTCATTACTTATTATAAATTTTATTTGCTTTGATTTTGATGAAGAGGTTCATGTTTGAGCAACCCCCCGAATTTATTGGTTATTTGTTTCCAAATCATGTTTACCGGGTGCTAAAAGCTTTATATGGGTTAAAACTTGGTATGCTCAAATTCTTTTGTTGAATATAGTAAAAATTTATTAATTTGTTTTATCCTAAGCAAAATTAGTTATCTTTGCGGATGAAACACATAATTGTTTCTACAATTATTTTTGTGTGATCATGTAGATAGAAAAGATATATCCCTTATTTATATTGATACAAAATCTCAAAAAGTGGACATGTTTTTCAAGCCTCTTTATGAAGAAAATATTTTGTTATTTAAAAGAGGTAAATTGGGCATGTTTCGAATCATATTTGCTTAATTTTTTTTTAAATAATGATTTTATGATTCTTGACCTTCATTCGGATTTTTATTTGGACTTCATGATTTGCTTTTATTTTAAAATATGTTTTCATGATGTCCTTTCATTTGATTTCATATATATATATATATATACCGTTGAACTTGATCTACATATTCTAAAACCCCAACACACCAAGTTTAGGGTGAATCCGTCATCGTTTGACCCTCCATCGAGCCATGTGAAAAGTTCTATTCATTCAAAACCGTTAAAATTGATACGAGTGGATGAAGGCTCAAACGACGACGGGTTCACCCCAAACTTGGTGTGTTGGGGATTTAGAATATGTAGATCAAGTTCAACAGAGCAGATCATCCACAATGTCGCTCAATCATGTGATTTTAGAGGCGTCAATGAGGAAATCCCCTCCTATTTCTTTTGTCTCTTTAAATGTGAGTTGCGATTAATATATTTTTCATATCTATTTGCTCACATTTTGCCTCATTTTTGTAAAATTGCCTTAAAGCATATATTATCTTAAGTCCTTTATTTGCTTTATCATTTTCATTGATATATGATATGTGGCATTTTGATAGAGGAAGGTTTTTCTCTATATTTTGTTTATACTCACTCGTGCTTTTTGATAGGAGGAGCTTTCGCTATCTTATTCTTATTATTTTTCCCATTTTGATGTTGACAATGGAGGAGAAACAAGTCAATTGTGAGTATACCATTCTATTGGTTTTATACATGAGGATTATAAATTGTATATTCATTTGTTATCATGCATGTTTTATATACTTTTTGTGTAGATTGTTTGTCATCAAAAAATGGGAAGATTGTTAGGTCTCATATTTATGAGCCTACTATCTAATCTAGTTTTAATGAGTAACAAACAATTCCTAATAACGTTTGTCGAGTATTTGTATTTGCTTGTTAGGTATTCTATACAAAGATCCTTCATTGAAGGTTGGTTTGAATTGAGCTTAATGGCGACATCTTGGAAGTTGGAGGAAATTCGGAATGAAGCGATGATGAATTCAGGTCAAGTACAAGATTAAGCTTTATCCATCACCAAGATCGAGCTCTAACGAAGACCATTAGCTTGGGTAAAATAGCTTAGGTTTATACTTTGTACGTTATACTTATAAGCTCAATTCATACACATGCATGTTTTTTAGAATATACTAAGTTTTTGGATTATTGGCTTAAAAACAATGTTTCATATTTCTTATCAAGTCCATTAATCCACTCAAATAATTTTCCAAACTTGCATATGGCCATCATGTCAAAAATAGCGATTACGAACTCGCATTTCTATCACTTTAGCAAAATGACAAGTTTTTACAAACGTGAATTTTGTTTTCAAAAATTTATTCTTTGACATGTTCATATTCATGGTTATAAACATTTTCCAAAATTTTACTATCATTGGAGTTAATTTGTTATGTTTAATTGATTTTTCAAAATCAAATTTTTTGTAAACAGCTCCTAGAAAATCTCATGTATTAGTTCCGATCGACCGAACACATGGCACCGGTCGACCGACCAAAGAAAGGTTTTTTAGCATCTTTCTCTTAGGGTCATCAGTGGACCGATACTCATGTATCAGTCGACCGATGAACATCTTTTGGTTGACCGAACCTTGACCATCAGTCGACGTAAAATGTGTCCGTTGCATAATAACGTCTAGTTTCTAGATTTTATTTTTTTGTTGGTTTGCCTCGGTTTTTGTGCATTCCTCTAGTTTAGGCTGATGTGTTGAGACACTATATATAGTTCTCAACACTTAGATTTTACAAATGGAAGTTTAGAACAAGTTTTACAAGTTTTTAGGAGTTTCAAAGAAAAATTAAAAGTGTTTCATTTGTGTTTTACAAGAGAAGAATTGCTACAACGTATTTGGGGATCTCTAAATCAAATTTCTACCTCTCTTGTTTATCACAGAAGTTTTCTAAACTCCTTTCTTCTAGCAAATTATTATTATTGTTTTTCATATATTCTTGCTAGATTAATTTGAGTTTGATTTTATTTATACTCATTGTTTACACACACACACACATCCCTTGAGCTTAAGTATTTTCACATATAGTATAATTATAGGGTTGTGAGGTTGTAACATTAAGAGTGAGCTTAATTAATTTATCATATTTGTATTAGAGAACAAATCTTGTATTTACACTTTCATTATTGAGAACACGTTGTAATACACAAGGACACTGAGAGAAGTAGTTGGTGAGAGACGGGGTCAATTCCAAAAGGAGTAGCGCCAGTTGTAAATCCTAGGGAGAGGTCATAATTTCTAGCACCTGAGGAATGTGACACGGGTTAGGACAACACTTAGAGGGTGTTTTATGTGATTATAATTGTGTGAGTTGTAGACGTTTATCAGTGAGCATTAAAAACCAATTGTGTAGCTTTTTGTGTTGATAGTGGAGATTCTTCTCGAGGGTGAGGAGCGGAGACATAGGTCGAGGGTAACCGAACTCTATGATCATTTATTTGTGTTTGTGTTTCGCATTGGCGCTCTTATTCTCTTGTATATTTTTTATCGCCTTTGTCTCATGTTTATATCGCCCTTAGTTTAATTGTATATCATTGTGTATCTCATTGTATATCACATTGTTAGGATATATTAGTTAATAAGTTTTTAATTTGGAATTAATATCAGATTAGATTAGCAATTATCCTATTCACCCCCCTCTAGGGTACTTTCAAGCGATCCACGATTTGAGATACATGGTATATAGATGAGGGTTTCCTTATTTGGATTCTTTCGCTTGATGTACTCATCTCGTGTTATGGATTTCTAAATCTTAACTCCTCTTAGTTCAGGGTATATGACTTATATTTATATGTTATGATTAGTATTTTATACACCTAACCTCCTCCCCCTGGGGGTGGTGGAGATGTTCTCGCTAGTGCTTTGACGCTTGTTATTTCTATCTTTTTCAGACAGCAAGTCGGGGGATCGGAGAGCCGCAGGTTGATGAGGACTCAACATAGATTTTCATCGTTTATAGATAGATAGTTAGTGCTCCATAGCAGTCTATTATATTTTGTTTTTTAACTCTTTTAGATGTGTTTTATTTTGGAGGCTGAGTACCTATATACCTTTCAGTTGGCTCTTATATGATGAAGATACATTATTTCTGTCTCAAATATCATATGTACATTCTTTTCTTCTGTTGGGGACATAATTATAGAAATTGTTGGATATTTCTTCTCTTCAATTTGTTCCTTGTATTCTCATTTTTGTTATATCTGCTTGTACCCTCATTACTTATCTTTGATATCTACTAGAGTGATAGCGATTATGACAGTGAAACATCTTTATGCACAATATTGGGTGCATGACAGATTTGATATCTCTACATTCACCTTGGACTGCAGCCATGTGTGAAAATAGGCGCATCACACAAGTTATCATAGATGGTTGATCTTGATTATCAATAATTAAAAGGCTGATTTTAGATTCCCACATTTTTTATCAGTGGTTCATTGTAACCAGGTAAATAATTATCTTCTCCATTTTTCTAAAGAAATTTCTAACCTAATTAAGATAGAAAATAGGAGAGGGAGGGAGGGGGAGTGCTAGGGCTTGAGAACTTTGATTGAAGGAGTTATTTTTTATTTCCCGGAGCTTCACAATCACTTCTTCATCGCAAGTTACATCTTCTGATTAATTGTCATTGAGGGGTGTTGCCCTTAGATTTCATCTTCAGCATCGTTCTTCTAGATCTCTACTTAGATTATTAAGAAGAATGATCTCATAGAAAAAGGATAGTCAGATCTTTTTATTTTCATGTAAACACTATTATTTCCTGATTTAAAATTTTTTATAAGAATGTGTGATCAGTTTATACGGCGTATTCAAGCCCATGGTAATTGAGGGTTAGTAGTAGTGGCTATGTTACACACTTTGACAGGTTGTTTGTGTGTATACGACTATATTAGGATTATCTAGGGTGCGGTTTTGTAAAGCATACTTAATTAGAGTTTATTAATCCAAATTAATAATATCATTTAGCATGGATGTGACGCTCCTGTTTTCACTTATGGTTGCAGTCCAAGTTTAACTCAAAGATGTCAAACCTGCCATACACCCACACTGTGCAATAACATATTTCACTATTCAGAGTAATATCCTCTAGTGGAATCAAAAGAAGTGTAGGTAAAAAAACAGGAAAAATAAAGAAATGTACGTAATAGACATGATATGGAAAATGATATCTCATAAATAAAAATCATGTCTTAACTAAAATACATCTGATATATGGAATAAAGAAAATGTCTCAACATTAATCAACTGGAAATCATACTAAGTCACACTACCTTTACAAAATGAAAATAAAACTCTAAAGTCTGAATAAAATCATAGAAAAATCTATTGTGAAGCTTCTACTAATAACTCATGTGACAGCGACTATATAAGAACTCCATCATCCTGCGGCTCCCCGAACCTCTGTATTGCCTGATAGAAGAGAAAACAACAAAAAGAATCATATAAAGAGCATCAGAGTGCTACAGAAAGATTACCTCCATCCCCCCAGGAGAAGGGCTACTAGACAGAGTGGAGGCTCTATCTATTAAGCATAGTCTACCTAGATTATTTTTCCTGTATCTAAGTGGAATTAACATTTAGAAACTTACAATATGAGGCGTAGTACGTCCAGCGAAATAATTCAAACAAAAAAACCCTCATGTATATATCATTGTCTCAAATAATAGATATCTAAACATTAATACCCAACTAAGAATAAACAACCTATATGAAATCAACAATTAGAATCCCACAACATGAGATTGGTACGTCGAGCGAAATAATCTAAATAAGGAAACTCTCATGTTTATACTATATGTTTCAAATTATGAATCGCTAAACATTGATCCCAACTAAGACATAAAGAAAGCAATAAAGGAAATAAAGACATTATTACATTGTATTTATATTATCCCCACTATCATGGTGGAGATAGAATAAATACTTTCAAGAGCAAAGTATCCCGGTCATATATCTCAATAATAAATCACATCCATAACTGACATCCACCAAAAACTCAGGCTATCAATTAGCTATCTCAGTGCAACTCTTTGTATGATTTTGAAACTTAGCATCATCATGTGCAACAGACTTCCCTACAGGTATTCTAAATAGTATACATGGCTCATTAGTCTCATCGTGATCTCAGTGCGTAATAAGAGTGTGGGACGATCTACCATATAGGTATCCAAAAAGATGGCTCACAAGCCTCATCGCACCCTCGTGCTGACGGACTACTAGACAAAGCATCCAAACCCGATTTAATGGTCTGTACGAATGGAATATCAACGCACTACCCCACGTAGTACTGAAATAAGATTATCAATTATATCCATTTCATGTATAAACTATGTAAATCTAGTATATTGATGCACTATCCTATATAGTACTCAAATATGCTCATCAATGATATCCAATGAGTGTATGAACAATAAACAACCCAAATCTTAACATAATCCCCTCTGGGATACTCATGTGTGTGCAAACGATATTGTACTTGTGTATTCGTGAATTTACAAGTAAAGGAGTGTGGCTCGAACCCCGTGAACACATCTCAAACAGATACAAAACACAAACTCAGAAAATAGCCTTAGTAGTCAACTACTACGCTTAGTAGTCGACTACTCTGAGCCCATCCAGAATCTGGAAAATCATACTAAGTATGAGTAGTCGACTAATATGAACATTCGTCGACTACTCTGCTATGAAAAACAATTCTGTGAGTCACACTAGAAAAGAAGTAGTCGACTATACATATTATTAGTCGACTACTCTGGGTTAAACAGATTTCTGTTTCTCAGATTTTGATGTTTTTGTGATTATTTTATAAGCAAAACTCATTCAAATCACATAGAACATAGGAAAAAGGTCTTAGTCTTCAGAATTTACTATCAGAGATTAGTTTACATGATTTAACTCTTTGATTAAACACTAATTAGGGTTTAACTTTATAATTATTCAAATTCTCACATAAAAGCATGAATTATCATATGATTAACTTAGACAAGGTTATAACTAACATTGAACAGAGATAAGCTTGTTTAAAACATCTCCATGTCATTATGATCTCACAACCTAGGGTTTAAGCATGATTAATTTACAAGAAAACTCGATTAATTAACAAACTAGGGTTTGCACATGGGTTAAACTTAATTAATAAAGTAAAAACAAAATTAACATTTGTCCTAATAATCATGATCATGTTTCTAATGTAAACAGTAAGAAAACCATGTAGATCTAATATTTGTTTACAATTTAATATCAAAAATCTAATCTTTTTCACATTAGATTAAGTTCTAAGCATCACATCTATCATATTACTTCATAAAAACATGTTTATAACTTTCGGTAAGGTTTGGATGCAGATGATCTTGCCTTAATCTCATGTGCAAGCCTCTGAAATGAGCAGCAAGCAATCCAAAAGTATAAACAATGCGTTCTCCCTTGCCACACGTCGATGATCTCGCCCTCGTGTCAGTATTTTTCTTCACAAACCGTACAAAACTCAGAATAAATTGATCTAAGGTTTTTTAGGGGAGAGGGTGGCTGCTAGGGTTCATAGATATAATAAAAGAGAAGAATTTTTATGAAAAACGTAGGTATTTATAGAGGCAAATCCGAAACAAACTCGTGTGATTCGAACGAGGAAACCTAGTCTGACTGGAAAAATAACCTTTGGTATTTTGGCTGTAACTTTCTCGTCCGACCCCAGAATGAGGTAATTTAAGATTTTTTGGAAAGCTACGAAGATATCTACAACTTTTATCTTTTGAGGTTTTCCTGATTTAAACTATATCGATGTGTAACACACGTATACGCTTAACTGATTATTTTTCCAGATTTTAGGCTCGTGTATATAGTGCATTATTTCGTGCATGTTTCTCATCTATATTCACATATATACATTGGATTGATCTCAAATCAATCACTAGCATACTCAAACATCAAAATATGTTATTTATAACTATATAACATATTTATTACCATTTATTACAATTTATTCAAACTTTTGGGGTTTTACATTCTTCCCCCTTAAAAGAATTTTATCCCCGAAATTCCAATATCATATCTTAGGAATTTATAATATGAGAAAAGCACCAAGAAGGGATAATCCAGACAAGGAAACCCTTCTGTACATATCTCATACCATTAATCCCCAGATATGAAATATAGCAATATCTACACTTAACCATCTCGAATGCGAATACTCCCACTTAACTCCTAACTAAGCGGAACTAGTATGTCAGACAAAAAAATCCAAACAAGGGACCTCTATATATATACCATGTGTTATGAATAATTAGGAGCTAAGTGTTAATACCCCCATTCTAGTGTTAAATATAAATATGACCATATAACTAAATCGTAAACAAAAGCAAATCATAATCAATCAATCAATTTACCTATTCAAACAGGTGTGGGTAGTCGTGACGTATATCCTCTTCACTCTCCTAGGAAGCCTTCTTAACTTCTTTCTGGTTCCATTTAACTTTGACTAGAGGAATTACTTTGTTTCTAAGTCTCTTGTCCTCCTTGGCAAGAATACACACAGGAATTTTCAATAGTAGTCAAATCATCATGAATTTCAATCTCTAGTGTGTCTAACACTCGTGCTGCTCTTCGTTGCGTAGATGCTTCTTAAGCATCGAAACATGAAAGATATCATGTATACATGACATCAATACTGGAAGATCTAGCCGATATGAAATGGCTCTAATACGATCCACTATCCTGAACGGACTAATATATCTTGGAGCAAGCTTTCCCCGTCTACCAAATCGCTAAACTCCCTTCATTGGTGCCACTTTTAACAATACATAGTCCCCAACCTAGAACTCTAGTAGTCATCATCTCTAATCTACATAACTCTTCTGACGACTTTGCGCTGAAAGAATGCGCTCCTAAATTTTGGCTACCATCTCTGTGGTCTGTCTCACTAGCTCCGATCCAAGCAATAGGTTGTTCTCTGGCTTTGCTCAGCAAATAAGCGATCTACAAGGCCTCCCGTATCACGCCTCACACGGTGCCATGCCAATAGTCGCCTGATAACTATTGTTATAAGTGAACTTAATCAGTTGAATGTGGTCTTCCTAACTGCCCTAGAAATCTAACACAAGCCCGCAATATATCCTCCAACACTTGGTTGACTCTCTCCGTTTGCCCATCTGTGTGCTGGTGGAAGACACTAGAATACGACAACTAGCTACTGAAAAATTTTTGGAAGCTCCTCCAAAAGTGTAAAGTGAAAACTAAGCCTTGGTTTGATACAATCGTCTCTGGAACTCCATGCAATCTTATGATCTCCTGGATAAATATCCTCGCATAAGTCTTCGCTGTATAGGTTATCTTTACTAGTATAAAATGTGCTGATTTTGTCAACCGATCAACTATCACCCAAACTGAATCATTCCCCTTCTTCAATCTCAGCAATCATACAATGAAGTCCATGGAAATATCTGCCAATTTTTACTCCAGAATGGGTAAACACCATAGGGTTCCTGCTGGTCTCTGGTGTTCTGCCAAAAGTGTTTTTTTAGATCCTTGTACATTTTTATTGTGCCTGAATGCACTGTGTATCAGGTATGATGCGCCTTATCAAATAAGTCTTTCTTCAACTGCGGACTAATCGGCATTACCAATTGACCCTTTATTCTAAGTCCTCCATCTATTCTAATGGTCTAATCAACCTTTGGCTCTTTGGAAATCTTCCTCTTTCTGGTTTGAATCCCAGAGCCCTCTAGCTGAGCTCTGACCACTCTATCACTCCAAGATGGATGTACTGACAAAGCTCCCAAAAATGCTTTGCTCCCGCCGATCTCTAGACTAAAGTCAAATTGGCTAAGGGTGTGAACATCTTGATACAATGAGCACCTCAAAGACGCAATTCGATGCCGACGCTTCCTGCTCAATGCGTCTGCTACAACATTCATCTTTCCCAGATGATACTGCAGCACGAACTCATAATTTTTAATAAACTCAACCCATCATCGTTGTCTCTGATTTAACTCTTTCTGAAAGAAGAGGTACTTTAGATTTTGATGATCTGTGAACAGCTCGAATTGCACTCCATATAAATAATGTCTCCATGTATTTAGTGTGAAGACTATTGCTGCCAGCTCTAAATCATGTGTCGGATAATTTTTCTCATGAGTCCTTAACTGCCTCAAAATGTAAGCCACCACTCTCTGGGTCTGTATCAAAACACCTCCAAGACCCGACAACGATACATCCATGCAAACAAAAAAGTTTTATCACTGCTTGGAATAATCAATATCGGTGCTATAGTCAACTTAGCCTTCAAAGTCTCAAAGGCCTCCTAGCACTCCGTACCCCAAATAAATTGTATACCCTTCTTTGTAAGGCATGTAAGTAGCATCGTAATTTTTGAGAAGTCCTAAATAAACTTCCTGTAATAGCCTGCCAAACCCAAGAAACTACGAATCTCTAAAACGGTCTTTGACGGCTCCTAATCAAGTACTGCCTCTACTTTTGTGGGATCTACTACAATGCCCTCTCTGCTGATCATGTGGCCTAAAAATTTGACCTCAGATAGCCAAAACTTGTATTTGTTAAACTTGGCATATAACTGAAGCAAAGCCAATTGAAGGTGCTGCTCGTGCTCTACCTCCGAGCTTGAATATATAAGGATGTAATCGATAAAAACGTTCACGAATTGGTCCAAGTAAGAATAAAAAACCTGGTTCATCAAACCTATGAATACCGCGGGTGCATTGGTCAGCCCAAATTGCATGACAAGAAACTCGAAGCACCTATATCGAGTTAAAAAGGCGGTCTTGGGAATATCCATCTCCTGAGCCCGTACCTGATGATAACCAGAATGAAGATCAATCTTCATGAAATAATGCGCTCCCTGTAGCTGGTCGAATAAGTCATCAATCTTTGGTAGTGGATACTTATTTCGGATAGTGATCTTGTTCAACTCATGATAATCTATATATAGGCGCATACCGCCATCCTTCTTCTTCACGTAAAAGGCTGGCGCTCCCCACAGAGATTGACTTTGGTGAATAAAACCTTAAGATAACAACTCATCTAGCTGAGTCTGTAGCACCCTCATCTCAGTAGGTGTCATACGATAGGGTGTTCGGGATATCGGTGCTGTGCCGGGCTACAACTCGATGCAGAACTCAACCTCTTTCACAAGAGGTAACCCATGTATGTCCTAAATGATATCCTGATAATCTGAGACAACTCTAGTCTTACACAAATCAGCACTCCGGTCCCTCGGTATCACCTCCTTGATATACGTCAGAAATGACTCCGTAATCTGGTTGCCCTATGAGTTCGCTATGATCAACTCAGATCCATCGGACGCCCACAAGCTAACTATTTTAGCAAAATAGTTGATATTGACATAGTAGGATGATAGCCAATCTATATCGAGAGTAACGTCGAACTCTAACATCCGCAAAACAATCAAATCGATGATGAACTCAGACTCATCTAGACTGATAACACATCTCCTACAGATACTCTCTAATAGGGATACCTTCCCTACAGGAGTAGAGATAGATAACAGAACGTCTAAGGGATGTGCAACTAGCTAAAGCCTATCTATGAAGGTATGAGAGATAAAGGAATGTGAAGCTCCTGAATCGAACAAGATCCGAGCTGGAAACAAATTCACTAAGAAAGTACCTTCCACTATGGCTCCACTTGCACGATGGTTGTGTGGTACAACTACATAAACTCTGCTGGTGGTTGGTGACTACTGAACTGCAGCTGGGGAACAAATGGGACTATCTCTCCCTTAGGAATCTCCTGAATGGCGTGAATCTGGCTTGTTGATCCCTCAATCCTCGGAATGGTAGGTGGCACCTCTATCCTCTGCTGCTAGCCATAATCACGACCCTGCTACTGCTGACCCTGACCATGGTTCTACTTCTACCTATATCCTCTTCCTTGCTACTAGCCCTAGCCTCTGCCCTGCTGGCCTCCTACTGGTTCACTATGAAAATCCTCGGCCTTATGCTCAATCTTGTTACAATTGTAACATGCACCATGAATCCTACGCTGCTGTGGCTCTCTCTGATCATGTTGTGGTCCTCTCTTGGACTGACCCTACTGTTGGTACTGAAAATCCTTATCCCTCTTCTAGCGTCCTCCGGGTCCGAAGAAAGGTCTCTTACCCATGCCCTTGTCTCTCTGCTACCCTGACTTAGCGTTACTGTCCTCGTTTTTCTGGAACATCGAAGTCTCTGTCTCCTGTGTAATGGCTACATCTGCTACCTCTCTAATTAAACATAATCTCCTGGACACGAGGTAGCATCATAGGCTTGGATGAACCCCATAAGAAACATCTGAGCCTGACACTCTCTTGACTACCACATGCCTGTAAATCGAAGTAGACTCATGAACCATCTCTCGTAATCTGCTACGGACATATCTCCCAGCTCCAGTCTAGATAACTCTAGCTCTTTCCCGGCCCATGCCGTGGAAGAGATGTACCGCTCATCGAATAAATAGACAAAATCCTCCCATGAAAGTATCATCCACTGCTCTGGGGTGAACTGAAGCCTATACCATCCCCCGACATCACCATTTAGGCTGAAAGCTGCTAACCTTTGCTTCTGGACTGAATCCACATCAAGAAAGTCAAGAATATCCCACACATTTTTCTTCCACTTGTGGGCTATAAGCGAATTTGATGATCCCTAAAATTCTGGTGCCCTCATCTTTTGGTACCTCTTGACTAGGCGAAGCCAAGCCTCCTGCTTTGCAGCTATAACTGATAGTGGGGTGAGTCTTAGTGTGGCCTATGGGGACTCCTCTGTGATGGGGGTGACTGGAATCACTAGCGGTGGAACTACGGTTGATGGTGCAACTAGTGGTGTCTGAGTTGCCACTCACTCCTCGAGTGCTGCTAGCCTAGCTGTTATATGTATCATGAGGTCTATGAGGTACTATGAAGGCTGTTGCAGCTCAGGTGGAGCCTGCTGCTGCTCGGGTAGGGCCTACTACGGTTTGGGTGGACCCTGCTGTGGCTCTAGCTCCGTCTCATCCTTTCTCTCTCTCTGAGCATGGGATACTCTCTGTCCACATCCTCGTCCGGCCATCTATAAATTTTCAGAAAGAGAGTTTATAAGACGCAGTTATGAGACCTCAGTCAAAAGCATATATAATATAGAGCAATAAGAAAAATCATATCGTAATTTATTCATGCAAATACTTTCCAATCAAAGTAAAATAGTCATAAAAAATTACATAATTTTTGTATATATATATATATATATATATATAAGAAACTCTATTCTAGCTCCACGACTCGACACGGGATGATCCTAAGGATACTAGAACTAGAGCTCTGATATCAACTATGATGCCCCTGTTTTCACACATGGCTGCAGTCCAAGGTGAACCCAGAGATGTTAAACATGTCATGCACCCATACTGTGCAATAACACGTTTTACCATTCACAGTAATATCCTCTAGTGAAATCAAAAGAAGTGTAGGTACAAAAACAAGCAAAATAAAGAAATGAACATAATAGACATGATATGGAAAGTGATATCTCATAAATAAAAATCATGTCTCAACTAAAATACATCTGATATATGGAATAAAAAAATATCTCAACACGAATCAACTGGAAATCGTACTAAGGCACACTACCTTTACAAAATAAAAATAAAACTCTAAAGTCTGAATGAAATCATAGAAAAATCTATGGTGGAGCTTCTACTATTAACTCATGTGACGACGACTATGTAAAAACTCCGTCATCCTACGGCTCTCCGAACCTCTTTATTGCATGAAAGAAGAGAAAACAACAAAAAAAAACCACATAAAGAGCATCAGAGCGCTACAGTGAAGGCTCTATCTATTAAGCATAGTCTACCTAGATCATTTCCCTATATCTAAGTAAAATTAACATTTAGAAATCTATAATACGAGATGTAGTACGTCGAGCAAAATAATCCAAACAAGGAAACCCTCATGTATATACCATTGTCTCAAATTGTAGATATCTGAACATTAATACTGAACTAAGAATAAACAACCTATATGAAATCAACAATTAGAAACTCACAACACGAGACTGGTACGTCGAGCGAAATAATCCAAGCAAGGAAACACTCATGTATATACCATATGCCTCAATTTATGAATCGCTAATCATTGATCCCAACTAAGATATAAAAAGCAATAAAGGAAATAAAAACATCATTACCTCGTATTTATATTATCCTCCACTATCACTATGGAGATAGAATAAATACTTTCAAGAACAAAGTATCCCGCTCATATATCTTAATGATGAATCACATTCATAACTGACATCCACCAAAAACTCAGGCTATCAATTAGCTATCTTAGTGCAACTCTTTGTAAGATTTTAAAATTTAGCATCATCATGTGCAACAGACTACCCTATAGGTATCTTAAATAATATACACGGCTCAATAGTCTCATCGCGATCTTAGTGCGTAACATGAGTGTGGGATGACCTACCATATAGGTATCCAAAAAGACGGCTTACAAGTCTCATCACAACCTCGTGCAGACGGACTGCTAAGCATCCAAACCCGACTCAATGGCATTGTACATATGGAATATCAATGCACTACCCCATGTAGTACTAAACTGAGCTCATCAACGATATCCATTTCATGTATAAACTATATAAATCTAGTATATCAACGTACTATCCCATATAGTACTGAGATGTGCTCATTAATGATATCCAACGGGTGTATAAATAATAAACAACCTAACACTTAACATAATCCCCTCTGGGTTACTCATGTGTGTGCAAACGACATTATACTTGTGTATTTGTAAATTCACATGTAAAGGAGTGTGGCTCGAACCCCGTGAACACATCTCAAACAGATACAAAACACAAACTTTGAAAACAGCCTTGGTAGTTGACTACTACGCTTAGTTGTAGACTACTCTGAGCCCATCCATAATCTGGAAATTTGACTAAGTATGAGTAGTCGACTAATATGAACATAGTCGACTACCCTGCTATGAAAAACAATTCTGTGAGTCGCACAAGGAAAGGAGTAGTCGACTACACGTGTTATTACTCGACTACTCTGTGTTAAACAGATTTTTGTTTCTCAGGTTTTGATGTTTTTGTGATTATTACTTAAACAAAACTCATTTAAATCATATGGAACTAGGAAAAAGGTCTTAGTCTTCTGAAATTTACTATCAGAGATTAGTTCATATGATTTAACTCTTTGATTAAACACTAATTAGGGTTTAACTTCATAATTATTCAAATTCTCATATAAAAGCATGAAATATCACATGATTAATTTGGACAATGTTATAACTAACATTGAATAAACATAAACTTGTTTAAAACACGTTCATGTCATTGTGATCTCGCAACCTAGGGTTTAAGCATGATTAATTTACAAGAAAACTCAATTCATTAACAAACTAGGGTTTGCACATGGGTTAAACTTAATTAATAAATTAAAAACAAAATTAACATTTATCCTAATGATCATGATTATGTTTTTAATGTAAACATCAAGAAAACCATATAGATCTGACATTTGTTTACAGTTTAATATCAAAAATCTAATCTTTTTCACATTAGATTAATACCTAAGCATCATATCTGTCATATTACTTCATAAAAATATGCTTATAAACTATGGGTAAGGTTTTGATGCAGATGATCTTGCATTAATCTCGTGTGCAAGCCTCTGAAATGAATAGCAAGTAATCAAAAAGCGCAAACAACTTGTTCTCTCTTACCACACATCGATGATCTCGCCATCATGTCGGTATTTTGCTTCATAATGCTCACAAAACTCATAAGAAATTGATCTAGAGTTTTTTAGGGGAGAGGGTAGCTGCTATTGTTCAGAAATATGATAATAGAGAAGAATTTTTATGAAAAACACAGGTATTTATAGAGGCAAACCCGAAACAAATCCGTTTGACCCGAACCAGGAAACCTAGTCTGACAGTGAAAATAACCTTCGGTAATTTAACTATAACTTTATGTTTTCAGTTCTTCTAGATTTAAATTACATTGGTGTGTAAAATACGTATACTCTTAACTAGTCGTTTTTCCAGATTTCAGGCGCATGTATATAGTGCATGATTTCGTGCATGTTTCTCATCTATATTCACATATATACATTCGATTAATCTCAAATCAATCCCTAGCATACTCAAACATCAAAATATATCATTTATAACCTTATAACATATTTATTACTATTTATTATAATTTATTCAAACTTTTAGAGTTTTATAGTGGAAGCCTCTTCTAGAGAAGGAAGCACGAATGTATGAATTCCCTCCGAACCACTATAAAATCTTCTTGTCTTTGTGGTTGTTTTATGCTTTTTTTTTAAAATTATTGTATTTCTGTTGCTTCTCTATAACTAATTTTTAATTTGTCGAAATAGTTGAGCAACCCTGTTTACCTCCCTATCTAAGGCTTGCATCTCATATCCCAACAGTTCCCTTGCATGGATATGGGATAGCGTATTTATAGAGATTTTTATGGACAAATGAAAAAGTACTCATGCTACCATCTAGATGGCCAAGGTAAGGGTGGTTACTTGACCTATGAATAAGCTTATAAGTCATGACCTCATTGGGCAAGGATCCTCCGACACAATGGTAGAGTCACATAGATAGTTGGGAGACCCCCTCCCCATCCCCCACGTTCCAAAAAAATGGTCCTTATTATAATTGGGTTGTTCATATTAGTCCCTTATTAAGCCCCTAAATCTATTCCTTTATACGAATATGAGGATCAGAGAATTCCTATTCATGCTATAGTAATTTCAACAGTAAAACAATTACTGTAGCAATTTCAAAAAATGCGAGACATTGTAGCAATCCTAGGAACTTATGATTGTTTTTTTAATAGTGACTCTATTACTGTAGCACGCGTGAACACTGTAGCACTTTTTCAAAATACGAGATACGGTAGCAATTCAAAAACTTACTGTGGCATTTAAGAAACATGATTGCTGTAGCATAAAAAAATTTATCATCGTGCTTTGCACGGACCGCAAACTAGTCTTTTAATAATTTGAAAATAGCCCCTCAATCATTGAAATTGTTATTTGGCCCCTCAAACTTCTTAAGCTATTTTAAAATTAGTCTGTCAAACTATTGAAATTCCGATGTAGTTTCCCAATTCTCATTAGTTATTCCAAATTAGTCATGAGAATTGAGGGAACTAACGGTAATTTCTATGATTCAAGGGATTTATTTTGAAAGAGCTTAAAAATTAGGAACCTAATATCAATTTCAATGATACTGGGGATGACCATTTTAAAAATAATAAAAATTTAGGGGACTGATATTGAAACAAAACCTCTTTTAAAAAATAAAAATAAGAAACAATGTATATTGAGTCTTGGCCCCCTAGATAAAATTCCGAGGTCCACCCCAACTCTATGGTGTGCATAGATTAGAACTATTATGAAAGTTGTCCATCAAAGAGATTGCTAGATTTGCCTTTGTAGGGTCTGACTTGTTGTATATATACTAAGTGTAGGATCGTGACCCTTAAGAATAGAGTGTGCTCTTCTAAAAATATGCGGAAGCTTTACACTTAAACACTATAGGGTGAATTTACAAAGTAGATTATAAATTGCAAAGAAAGAATGGCAATCTCAGAAAGTGAACATCACAAACACAAGCATGTATATTGGTTCCATCTCCCCAGTGTACATCCAGTTCCCAAGCAAATCCGCTTGAGAGTTCCACTATGATTTTGAAACCTTACAAAATCAAAAGAAAACTTGACCAATTTGCAAGATCATACAAATTACAAACCCAATTAACAACACCATGCCAATTGTAAACCGACCTCTAGACCAAGAGATCAACCCCTCTCACAAACTGAGAGAATATTCCTTTAAAGAAATATACAATTCCAATCCTATAAGCCTTGAATATGTTGTGAACGTGTAACAACGGCTTATCAATCTTTTTAATTCTCTGAATATTACCTAAACAAGCTCTAAGAATGAATGGAACAAAGACAATATCATAAACTCTCTTTTCTGGAAAAACAGATTGAAAAACTAAAAGTTTTGAGAGTTAATTTTCACAATATATGAATTTTACAAGTACAAGTCTTGGTGGTTGTTTTCTGACTTGTTACCCTATTTATAGCCTCTGAAATGACAAGTTTTCAAACTTAAGAAACGTCCAAAAACGGCTATAAACAGTCACTTATTCAAATGACAAACAGTTAGAAAAACTGTCTAAGTAGTCGACTACAAGTCTTATTAGTCGACTACTCTGAGTTCAAACAGACTCTGCGTAGTCATATAATTCCTTAGTAGTCGAGTACTATACTCATTAGTCGACTACACTCTAATTGACAGAAAGTCTGAAATTCAAATTCAATACTAATTAGTCAACTATATATCTTAGTACTCGACTAGTCTGAAATGACACAGAAACATATATTCTGTCCGTGTCTTTAGTAGTCGACTACTAATGTTATTAGTCGACTACTAAGGGGTAGATATGAGATATATGATATGATTTAAGTGTCACTCGGTATATATTAAATCTAATGGTTAACATAAGGGATTTCTATAGCTAACCAACACACTAAGCATGTGTTAGTATGTTCTAACACTATGTGTGTGCATGTGTGTGAGTGATCAAGGCTTGTACATATTTCTGAGCAAAGAAAATGTAAAATTATATTTTGACAATAAAGTATATCTTCTTCTTTGTTTCATTTTGCCTTGAACTCATCTTATGTTTTGAGTATCTCTTTTAATATCATTGTTGATTTAGCTCTAATACTGCAAAACAAATGTTAGCACATAATACACACAACATATAATATTTGTTATCATCAAAACTAGCTAATCTTAGGGTTAAGATTCCTAACAGCCTTTTATCGAGATAGAGGTCATATGATACTTTCTCAACAAGAGAAAGGGTACTCCCTTTTTTCAAAGATGATTTAAATCTCATATACTAAAGTAGTACGAGTGGCATAAAAATTGCAGTGTAGTTAAAATACTTGAAGATACTTGTGAGAATATTCCACCGTATATTCTAATAGTTCACATTACTCTATTTAATTCTGATAATGATTTGCACTGACAAATGAAAATGAAAAGAAGAAATTAGAGATATGTGAAATAATATGTATAATTATTTACCTTTCTGATCTGGAAGAAATTAGAGATATGTGAAATAATATGTATAATTATTTATAAAAATTGGACATGCAAACTCAACTGAAGAGTTTAGTCAAAAGAAGAGATCGAGCAGCCATATTTATAGTTGGGCATGGAACATGACAAAAAAATAAAAATAAAAATAAAAATAAAAAATAAATGGCGAAGCCTTCTCATCTCTATCCAACATAGTAAGAAAGTTATAATTAATTAATAAAGACGGTATCTTGCTTAGACCTTATAGCCTTCAACGGAAGAACAAAACTAAGATCGAATTGGAAGTATATGGTATAATGATATTTACTGCTTGCTACAAGAAACCTCTTTGAAAATTTTGGGGCGGAGGCATTCTCCCGGGTCAAAAGTGAAGTAGACTGAATATAGCAGGGACTTATTTACATCAAATTCCAATAATATAAAGAGTACTCGATCAGGAGAGATTAATTTCTTCACGACAAAATGTGCTCAGTAGCTCAACAATCCGAACAACCAGAACCGAAACTGTAATTAATCGTTCATTGTCAAGGGCCAGTTCTTAATTCCCAATTTGGGAATTCGGGCTAAACTGAAGTCCTTGCCTTTCTTCATTAGAGACAACACAGATCTCAACAAGCCTAGAGGTTATTTTTGGCAGGCCACTCACCAACTCTTTTCGACGGTCTGCCACATTGTTTTTGTACTCTTAGATGAATGAAAGCGTGCTAGCTAGCTCTTTATCCAATTCCAGCCTTTCCACTTTTAAAAGAGTCACCTTGCACCAATAAAGAATTTGTAGGAGGAAGTGAGCTCATAGTATCACATCAAGAACGCAATTATTCATGTCTTACAGTCCAAACGGCTACGTTTAGTAATATATTTAAATGAAAGTCTTTATCTGTATTAATTAAGGAAAACAATCAAACAATTCTAGGTTACGGATTAATAAGTAAGATTGCTTTTCGCTGAGAAGTAGGAATTCTTTTAGGATATTTCTCATTCCCGGAAGTAAACTTACTAATAACCTATTCATGCATAGAGATATCTTAAATTTAGCTCTCTCAATCTATTGCATCAATGAAATACCAGAATTAGGATGTCAAATATTAGAAGCATTCAAACTCTAAAAATAGATTTTTTAAGTTTTTCCATTTAATTCTATATAATCCCTTTTAAGGTTGGAATGTATCTGATGTGAAACGGGACAGGGGGTCTATCAGAATCAGTGATTGAATTCAAATAACACATCGTTTCACCAAATTTCATGATCTCTGGTAGGAATTAAATTCAAAATAACTAATGTGACAAATGGACTTAACAAATTTTGCATCAATAATTATGAATAATTCTCATCTCAATCAATTTAATTGTAATATTTATTATCATGCACAAGTTCTACAATCAATATCAAATTTAACAGTCACATGCTCAATTACTCTCAACTCACAAATATAATCTAAACAGTGAATATAAGATAAGAGTTTAGAGATGGAATACTCATGCAATTAACTAATAATATAATATTAATAAAAAAATAGAGATAAAACGAAAGTTTCGTCGGCCTGAACAGGCTAGACGTGGGGGACCTCTGGAGGTGATGCGACGACGTCGAACTGGATAACGATGCGATGGTGAATTGAGCGACGACAACGGCGGTGACTAAGCGATGGCAACAACGGCGAACTAAGCAACGACAATGACGACGAATCTGAGCGACGACGAGGGTGACGGTTTAACGTGTGAACTAGCAACGTAGGTGATGAGAGAACGTGGTCGACGAGTGGACGCGGGCGAGACGACACCGGTGGTTGTTTGAGGTGGATCTGGCTGTTTGTGTAGGAGGAAAGGTGTGACACCCATACTTTAGTCCCACATGGACTAGTATGAAGAATTGTTTGTGGCTTAAATAGAGAAGCCCAAGGCCCAAGAAATACTAGTTCTAGTATTTTGGTAGTGGATTTTAACCAACATCAAGCTGTTCTCAGTGGGTCTCATGTCTTGCACGCGCCAACGGGCCCATGGATTCGAGCATAACAAATGGTATCAGAGTCATTTTTAGCTGGAAGTGTGGAGCTAAGTGCTATACGAGGATAAGTGCTACACCGCATGGATGCTATGGGAGCCACTTCTAGAGCCTGTATGAGCCATTAGTCTCATTAGTCCCACATGGACTAGTGTAAAAAAAGGTTAGTGATTTAAATAGAGTAAAGCCCAACGTTCAAGAATATAACTAGTGCTAGCATTTTGATAGTAGGTTTTATCCAACATCAAGTTGCTCTCGGTGGGTCTCACATCTTTCACGCACCAATAGGCCCGTGGGCCCGAGGTGTGACAAATGATACCACAGTAGTTAGCCAACCAGAAGTGTGGAGCTAAGGGCTATACGGGGCTAAGTGCTACACCGCGTGAATGTGGTGTGAGCCACCTCTAGAGCCTGTAGGAGCCACCTCTAGAGTCCAGATTTCCTATCAAATGTGTCAATTATCATGTCGTGACGACGACGACGTCGTCTTTGTTAGGTGGGCTAAATGTGACACTCTCACTTTAGTCCTACATGGACTAGTGTGAAGAAATGTTAGTGCCTTAAATAGAGAAGTCTAAGGCCTAAGAATAACTAGTGATATCATTTTGGCAGTGGACTTTAGCTAACATCAAGTTGCTCTCAGTGAACCCCACGGCTTGCATGCACCAACGGGCCCATAGGCTCGGGGCGTGACAAAATAGTATCAGAGCAGTTACCAGCCGGAAGTGTGGAGCTAAGTGCTATACAAGGCAAAGTGCTACACCGTGTGGATACGGTAGGAGCCACCTCTTGAGTCCGTAGGAGCCACCTCTAGAGTACACATTGCCTGATAGTGATACAGTAATGTGCCAATTGTCATGTTATGACGATGATGATGTCATCTTTGTAAGGTGGGGTGATTATGACACCCCCAATTTAGTCTCATATAGACTAGTGTGAAGAAATTTTAGTAGCTTAAATAAAAAAACCCAATACCCAAGAATAACTAGTGCTAGCATTTTGGTAGTGGACTTTAACCAACATCAAGTTGCTCTCGATGGGTCCTACGGCTTGCACCAGCTAATTGGCCCGTAAGCTCAGGGCATGACAAAAGGGTTATTGCTCGAGGTGTAAAGGAGCAGGCGAGGAGATGATAGTGGAGGCTACTGGAGGAGGAGAAGAGTGGGGGCGGTTGTTTGGGAAAGCAAAGAAGAAATAGGAGAGGGTGGCAGCTATTTGTGAAAGAGGAGCCAGGGGAGTCGACCTAGGGTTTCACACCCGTGGCTTCACACCAATAATGAGTTAACAAAATTTTTCATTGATTCAAATCTTTTTTTTGAGCCAAAATTTAAAATCAAAATTCAAAATTTAAAATTAAAATTCTATCAGAATAGAAAATCCCTCAAATCTCTCACAATTAAAACTAAATTAAGATCTGGTCAAACTTGCCAAATATTCCTTATTCAAAACTAAAATAAAAAATAGTCAAATAACAAATATGGAAAATTGCCATTATTGTCCTCATCATTCTGCCTGGGTAGGAGAAAATACGACTCCATCGAGTTAGTTGTAAAAATTTGTCATCTTCAATATACTCTGCCTGCATCTTAATATGCCGTCAGTTACTTTCCTACATCTAAAATCATTAGCTAGATTGTATCGTAAATTCACCATCTAAAATATTATCAAAATTCACTGTTGCATGGGTGAATATATAGAAGTGAGGTAAAGTGAAAGAACTCTCATAAACAATAGGCTAGGGCCAGGCTTATATCAGTGGACTGTCAATAAACATTGTGAACTGCTTAATCAATCAATATTGAGAATAGAACTATGACCAAATCAATAATATAAATGTTACCATTAATTATTTCAAGAGTTAGAAAAGTTCATAAATATCATGTTAAATCTCAAACAGCTATAAAAGAAACTGTATTGGACAAGTCTAAACCATCTCAAACATTAATGGTTTTAAATTATGTCTTGACTCCATATCATACATTTCAGTTAACAATGTATTTATTCAAATTAGATCACTGATTCCCCAATATATGATCAATGCAAATAAAAACAAAATAATGCAAATCAACTCAAATGACTATGTCTGACATGCAGACTCGACAATGCGATCAATGGTAGATGTAATCTCAACAAAGTGTCTAACAGGCATGACGTCCTCTATCAAATGGAATAATTAGGTGTTCGTTCATTAATATGCATAACAAATTTCGAATATCAATGAAAACACTCGTGCTCAAACTTGTATCCCTAATTACTATATTTACCCAAAGTGGATCATTGTATGTGTGAGTGAATATCGGGACAATGCATGATAGTTTGATATCTAATATGAGAGTTATTTTACTATGCTCAGTTTGGGATTCAACTTCCATACAGATATCTGAGTGAACGTGTTAGGTGTCAGGTATAGATTCATGTTTGTTCGGGAGGACTTCATGGGGAACATCAACAACATTTTTAATCACTGGAGTGAGTTTAGGAGGAGTTAGAGTTTCTATTTCAGGAACAAATTTAAAGACAGTATCAGTGAACTTCGTGATCAAATGGGTAGTTTGGGGAATAATCGGAGTGTCGTTATTGCATGAAACTTTAGTCAATTCCACAATTGCACGGGTAGTTTCAGAAGAAACGGAAGTGCATGGTTTTTTAATTTTACTTTCCCGAATTTTCTTTTCAGAGTTAGATTCTATCAAATCTACGGCTTGGTTAACAGTTTCCTCAAGAATAGATTATGATTCCATTACAGACAACGTATTAATTTTAACTGGAGGGAGGTATTTTCTTTTTAGCTCGTCGGTCATTTCTCCGCCAAGTTAAAATTAGTAACTCACCTCTAATATACCTTAACAATTAGAGTTTGGACCAATATTGGCAGGCTGGTCTAGTAAGCTTCACTACTACAAACTTGACTTTTCGGGGTTCCTATAGGGCGTACCCGTCAAAATAGCAATCCATGTTCTTTAACCAATCCAAGAAAGCTTGCGGATTGAGCTTATTATCAAAGGTTGGTGCTTCGATCTTAATTATCCTCATGTATTGAGAATCTGGATCAGGCACGGGATGAGGTGGGGGTCGATGAACTATGTGTCTATAACCTTGACCTTACGGAGGTGGAGTTGTAACACGTGCTTCGCCAAGCATAGAGAGCCTCTCGTTGGCTACGTTTTGGAAGTCTGTCAGGGCCTCACGGGTTGCTCTATATTTCTGGACTATGGCACCTAGTTGTCATGCTAGCTCATCGAATTTCTTAAGGAGTACGGGATTTGTATTAGCTGACATGCTAGACTCATTAGACGATTCACTAGACTCTCCTAATCGATAGGGTAGACCGGTGCGAGTGGGCATACGCTAACAACCAAATGAGATGAATGGTATGCACTAACAACTAAATGAGATGAATGGTAATTTTTTTAACAAATAAAAGACTCAATTAAACTAATATAAAATAAATAAAAAATTTCCTAAACTAGAACCATGCTCTGATACCAAAAATGATGTAAAACAAGACAATGGGTTTATCAGAATAAGCAATTCAATTCAAATAACACATCGTTTCGCCAAATTTTATGATCTTTGGTAGGAATTAAACTCAAAACAACTAATGTAATAGATGGATTTAACAAAGTTTGCATCAATAATTATAAATAATTCCAATCTCAATCAATTTAATTGTAATATTCATTATCATGCACAAGTTCTACAATCAATATCAAATTTTAACAGTCACATGCTCAATTACTATCAACTCACAAATATAATTAAGAAGTGAATATATGATAAGAGTTTAGAGATGGAATACTCATGCAATCAACTAATGAAATGAGATTAATAGAAAAATAGAGAGAAAACAAAATCTTCGTCGGCCTGAACAGGTTCGACTTAGGAACCTCTAGAAGTGGTGTGATGACGTCGAATTTGATGACGACGCGATGGCGAACTGAACAACAATAACGGTGGCAACTGAGCGATGACAACGACAGTGAAATAAGAAATGTGTAAACTGGCAATGTGGGTGACTAGAGAACATGGTCGATAAGTGGACACGGGCGAGACGACAACGATGACTATTTGAGGTGGATCTAGCGGTTTGTGGAGGAGGAAAGCTTTGACACACCTACTTTAGTCCCACATGGACTAGTGTAAAGAAATATTAGTAGCTTAAATAGAGAAGCCCAAGGCCTAGGAATAACTAGTGCTAGTATTTTGGTACTGGAATTTAGCTAATATCAAGTTGCTCTCGGTGGGTCCCATGGCTTGCACGTGCCAATGGGCCCGTGGGCTCGGGGCGTGATAAAAGGGTGGCTGCTCAAGGTGGAAGGGAGCAGGGGAGGAGGCGACGGCAAAGGCTGCTGGAGGAGAAGAGCGGGGTCGTTTGTTAGGGAAAATGAAGAATTAACAGGGGAGGGTAGCAGCTGTTTGTGGAAGAGGAGCAAGGGAAGTCGATCTAGGGTTTCACACCCGTCGACCTTACAGTAAGAATGAGTTAACAAATTTTTTCATTGATTCAAATCTTTTTTTGGCCCAAAATTCAAAATTCAAAATTCAAAATTAAAATCCTACCAAAATAGAAAATCCCTCAAATCTCTCACAATTAAAATTAAATTAAGATCCGGTCAAACTTGTCAAATCTTCCTTATTCAAAATTAAAATAAAAGAAAGTCAAATAACAAATATGGAAAATTCTCATTATTGTCCTCATCATTCTCCCCGGGTGGGAGAAAACTCGACTCCGTCGAGTTAGTTGTAGAAATTTATCATCTTTAATATACTATGCTTGCATTTTAATCTGCCGTCAGTTACTTTCCTACATCTCAAATCATTAGCTAGATTGCATCGTAAATTCACCATCTAAAATATTATCAAAAACCATTGTTGCATGGGTGAATAATAGAAGTGAGGTAAAGTGAAAGAACTCTCATAAACAATAGGCTAGGGTCAGGCTTATATCAGTGGATTGTCAATAAACATTGTAAACTGCTTAATCAATAAATATTGAGAATATAACTATGACCAAATAAATAATATAAATGTTACCATTAATTATTTCAAGAGTTGAAAAAGTTCATAAATATCATGTCAAATCTCAAACAGCTATAAAAGAAACTATATTGGACAAGTCTAAACCATCTCAAACATTAACAGTTTTAAATTATGTCCTGACTCCATATCATACATTTTAGTTAACAATGTATTTATTCAAATTAGATTAGTGATTCCCCAATATACGATCAATGCAAATAAAAACAAAATGATGCAAATCAACTCAAATGACTATGTATGACATGCAGACTCAACAATGCGATCAATGGCAGATTAAACTCAACAAAGTGTCTAACATGCATGACGTCTTTTATCAAATGGAATAATTAGGCGTTCCTTTGTTAATATACATAACAATTTTTTTTCTAACAGTGATAGTGAGGAACATGCAAACAAATGCATGAAAGAGGAGTGTTCTTGTGCACTTAACATAAGAGAGAAAGGAAATACTCTGCAAGGTATGTAGTTCATTTAAAATGTCAACCTTAGGTTGAATATCAATGAAAATACTCATGCTCAAACTTGCATACCTAATCACTATATTTACCCGAAATGGATCATTGTATGTGTGAGTGACTGTTGAGACAATGCATGGTAGGTTGATATCTAATATGGGAGTTATCTCACTAGGCTTAGTTTGGGATTTCCATACAGATATCTGAGTGAATGTGTTGGGTGTCATGTACAAATTCATGTTTGTTTGGGAGGACTTCATGGGGAACATCAATAACATTTTCAATCAATGGAGTGAGTTCAGAAGGAGTTAGACTTTTCATTTTAGGAACAAATTTAGAGACAACATCAGTGAACTCCATGATCAAATGGGTAGTTTGGGGAATAATGAGAGTGTCGTTATCACATGAAACTTCAGTCAATTCCACAATTGTAGGGGTAGTTTCTGAAGAAACGGAAGTGCATGGTTTTTTAATTTTATTATTCCGGGTTTTCTTATTAGAGTTAGATTCCATCAAATCTACGGCTTAGTTAACGATTTCCTCAAGAATAGATTTTGATCCCGTTATAGACAGCTTATTAATTTTAACTAGAGGGGGGTATTTCCTTTTTAGCTCATCGGCCATTTCTCGCCAAGTTAAAATCGATAACTCACCTTTAATATACCTTAACATTTTGAGTTTGGACCAATATTAGCATGATGGTCCGGTAAGATTCATTGTTACAAACTTGAGTTTCGAGGGTTCTGTTAGGGCGTACCCGTCAAAATAGCAATTCATGTTCTTTAACCAATCTAAGAAATCTTGTGGATCGTGCTTACCATCAAAGGTTGGTGCTTTGATCATAATGCTCCTCAGGTATTGATTATCTGGATCAGGCATGGGTTGAGGTGGGAGTCGATGAATGATGTGTCCATAACCTTGACCTTACGGACGTGGAGTTGTAACGCGCGCTTCGTCAAGCCTAGCGAATCTCTCGTTGGTTACGTTTTGGAAGTCTGTCACAGCCTCACGGGTAGCTCTACATTCCTGTGCTATGGCACCTAGTTGTCCTGCTAACTCATCAAATTTCTTAAGGAGTACGGGATTTGTACTACCTGACATGCTAGACTCACTAGACAATTCACTAGACTCTCCTAATCGATAGGGTAAACTTGTGCGAGTGGACATGCACTAACAACTAAATGAGATGTATGATATGCACTAACAACAAAATGAGATGAATGGTAATTTCTTTTAACAACTAAAAGACTCAATTAAACTAATCTAGAAATAAATAAGAATTTTCCTAAACAAGAACCATGCTCTGATACTAAAAATAATGTGAAACGGGACATGGGGTATATCAAAATCAGCGATTTAATTCAAATAACATATCATTTCACCAAATTTCACGATCTTTGATAGGAATTAAATTCAAAACAACTAATATGACAGATGGATTTAACAAAGTTTGCATCAATAATTATGAATAATTCCCGTCTCAATTAATTTAATTATAATATTCATTATCATGCACAAGTTCTACAATCAATATCAAATTTTAACAGCCACATGCTCAATTACTCACAACTCACAAATATAATCTAAGCAATGAATATATGACAAGAGTTTAGTGATGGAATACTCATGTAATTAACTAATAAAATAAGATTAATAGAAAAATAAAGATAAAACAAAACCTTCATCGGCCTGAACATGCTCGACGTTAGGGACCTTTGGAGGTGGTACGATGACATCGAACTAGATGACGATGCAGTGGCGAACTGAGTGATGACAATGGCGGTGACTGAGCGATGACAACGATAGCGAAATAAGCAACGACAACGGTGGCGAATCTGAGCGACGACGAGGGTGACGGGTCAATATGTAAACTGGTGATGTGGGTGACTAGAGAACGTGGTCGATGAGTGGATGCGGGCGAGACGACAACAGTGACTGTTTGAGGTGGATCTGGTAGTTTGTGAAGAAGGAAAGGTTGGTTGCTCGAGGTGGAAGGGAGCAGGGGAGGAGGCGATCGCGGAGACTGTTGGAGGAGGAGAGGAGTGGGGGCGGTTGTTTGGGAAAACGCTGAAGAAACAGGGGAGGGTGGTGGCTGTTTGTGAAAGAAGAGCCAGGGGAGTCAGCCTAGGGTTTCACACCCGTTGGCCTAGGGTTTCACACCCAAGGCTTCACACAAGTAATGAGTTAACAAATTTTTTTATTGATTCAAATCTTTTTTTTGACCCAAAATTCAAAATTCAAAATTAAAATCCTACCAAAATAGAAAATGTCTCAAATCTTTCACAATTAAAACTAAATTAAAATCTGGTCAAACTTGCCAAATCTTCCTTATTCAAAACTAAAATAAAAGAAAGTCAAATAACAAATATGGAAAATTGTCATTATTGTCCTCATCAGTATCTTGAAACCCTAGGCTGACCTAGCATCTCTATATATTTATCATACAATTCATTGTATGTGAGATGTACCTCATTATCGAGGCTTTCATTCTCAGAATCCTTTGAGAATTTATCATTAGCCATGAAATATTGATGTGTTTTATCCTCGTCATTACTTGAATTGTTCTCTGATTCCTCATTGCCATTAGAGTGTTTCTATACTGAGTGTTTCTTTTCCTTTCCCCTTATTATTCAAGAAGTATTTGTTCCTAAATTGACCGTGTTTACTCCAATGATGATAAAGAGGTTCAGAATCAAACTCACTACTTTTATTTATTCTTACCTTAGAAGAGTAATGAATCCTCTCACTTGGGAACTTCTAACCATATTTGGATTTTAGAAAGAATTTGAAGCTTTTAACAATTTGATCTACATCGTTATCTTTCTCACTCTTAGAACTCATCTATGTTCGCCTTGACCTTTGATTTTTCTCTTTTCATTTTGAGTGCCAATGACTTATTCTTGAGATTGCCCTCCAATTGCTTTTCTCTCTCCTTCAAACTCGCCTCATGTGAAAAAAGATTTCCTATAAGATTACCAAGAGAGTTTATATAAATTATGGGATTCCTTGATAGCGGTTACCGTAGCATCCTATTCTGATTGAAGTGATCAAAGGACTTTGTAGATGAGCTCCTCTTAGCTACACTCATTTTCTAATATTTTTTCCTTGTTCATAATATCCATGAAAAATGTGAACATCTCTTGTATTCTCTTCTAGGCCTTTATCTTGAAATTTTCGTATTTATTTACTAACATTACGAGCTTGCCCTTCTTTACTTATGAAGTCCTTTGTGTGTGACCTCTAAAGTATTCTAGATTTCCTGCGCAATAAAAAGCAGAGATACGATTAAATTTTTTAGTAGTAAGAGAGAAATAAAATATATTCATAGCTTTAGCACTAAGAGAGCATAATTTCTTATGTGTTGTAATCCACTTATTCCTAGGTTTAATAATGGTAGTTTTTGCTATGGTCTCAGTGGGTTCATAAAACCCCGACTCTTCATGTTGCAAATGCCAAAGACAGTGGACAAGAGAAATATTCTTATGTGAGCTTTCCTCTATGAAAAGTTTGTGCCATCAAAAATTGGGGGTCGCTTGATTGCAAGGCCTTTGGGAAAAGCAGTCGTTGTGCTTAGATTAGCCATCTATCTTACTATCTTAAATCAAATATCAGGAATACTGGGCTTTGATACCACTCTTAGGATCTAAGATAATATGCAAC
>NC_033800.1:78367902-78423367 GCF_001876935.1 Asparagus officinalis
GGGGGGGGGGGGGGGATGAATAGAATTGCTTACTATTTTTTAATATCACAAATAGTACAACAAAAATAAAACAAAAATTCAAACACTATAAGAAATAACAAAATAGTAGATAAAAAACACAACCAGAATACATGAGATTTTTATAATTTCCGGAAGGGGCATTATAAAACCCTAGATAATCCTAATCTAGTCATCTACACCAAAATTTTCACACGTCCTAGCCCTAGCTAGTATCCAATCCCTTAATTAACCCTAGATTGAGTGCATCATAAACCCTAAATTCACCTCGTCTTGAGTACACTGTAAATTCTTAATTTACACCAACTTGAGTACACCGTAAAAACAAGTTTAAAACAAATAGATACCAATAAGGCACAAGTAGAAAAATCTTATAGCCCTTTTTAATTGAGATCGTTCTCTAAAGAATTTATTATAGAGATCTGAAAGAATGATGATGATTTTGAATTCTAGGTCAATACTTCTCGACGATTGATGATGGGATACTAAAGAAAGTGATGAGAGGAGATCTGAGAAGCTCTTGAGAGATGATAATGAGAATCCTTCTTCAAAACTTGACCCTTAGCTTTTTCTCTCTTTCTCTATCTTTTCTCTCTCAATTAGGTCAGAAAGTTCTACCAAAAATAAGAAGAGGTTTTCTATATCACCTCTAACGAACGGCTCAGATATAATCTTGAAAAAACTGAATTTTCTTCCAGGCTCATCGATGAGCTGGGGGAATCATCTATGAACATAGCCTCATCGATGAGGATCCTAGCTCATCTATGGCCAATTGTTCTATGTATTTTTCCTATTGATAGAGCAAATTTAATTGACGAATTTAGCAACAGTCTCATCGATGGGCCATGATACTCATCGATGAGTATAGCTCATTGATGAGCAATGATAGTCATCGACAAGTATTATTCTTGATGCACTATGTTAAGCTAAAATCTACTTCTTTTAACATCAATCTTGATTCTATCTTGTATAAATCTATAAAAATCATATCAAACACAAGTTAGACCAATATGAAGGTTTTTTTGAGAGGAACCCCAACCAAGCGTTAGATCATATATAAAAGCAGATATACAAAAGTAAGGCCTTCCAAGGGTTGTAAGACTCTTACATATCCAAGGTTGCAATGCCAGCACATGGACAAAGCCCTTTTTGCTGACATCAACAAAAGGCATGCTCAGCATATCCACCAAAAAAAATAAAAATAATGAGAGCACCTAACAAAAGTGTGTCCCTTAGCATCAAGATAGATAATTTTTTTAATATCGGCAGGGAGGTCATCAAACTTATAATAAAAGTAAAGCTCCTTCAATTTTTGACCCATCGTGAACAAAGCATTAACTACAATTACATTCTCTGAAACAATTGTGGACCTGAATGTAATAAAGAGAAATAACTCTTGCATATTAACCCATTTGTGAGAAAGGCACCAGAATGGTGACTGTGCCATGATAATGTTCACTAGAATTATAGAGTCAGACCTAGTATTCAATGGGGGATTCAGCATAGATGCATTCAGATCCACACCAATGGCCATGGCATGAATCATTGCCTAAAAACTGGAACCAAAACCATCAGGGCCAGCAAAAGCACACACTGTTAGACCCTAAGGTCGCTATGAAAGAACCCTAGGGGGGGTGAATAGGGTTTATGCTAATCTAATCTGATTTAAATGCCAATAAAAACTTACTAACAAATATATACTAGCAAATATGATATGTAACAAGATAACTATGCAAGGATATGAAACTAACACAAGGGTGAAACAAGATATAAACAATATAGTGGATGAAATAAACAATGAGAGAGTGGCAATAAAGATGTTCATAAATATAAGTGCACCAAGCCAAACTCAAACAAGCAATATGATCACGGAGTTTGGACCTCCTGTTCTACGTCTCCGCTCCACACTACCGGAGAGAATTCCACTATCACACCAGGTTTTCAACGATCGCCCGAAAACGTTTACACCATACAATATCGGTTTTCAACGCTCACCGATTAACGTTCACAATTACAATGTAACTATACTAACTACCACCTCAAGTGTTGGTCCTCACGTATCGACTCCCTCAAGTGCTCGGAATTATCACCTCTCACTAGGCCACCGACGCCACTCCTCTCGGTATTGACTCCGTCCTTACCACACACTCCTCTTGGTGTACTAGTGTATTATAAAGTGTTCCTCACAATTAAGGTTCACAAATACAAATAAATTTGTTCTCTACAATGGATGAGAACACAATGTAAGCTCACACTCTAAGTCACTCAATCACACAACCCAAATTATACTAAGTATAAAAATACAATAAGCTCAATGGTTGTGTATGTACAAAGAGATAAATAAAATTAACTAAACTCAATATAAACACTAGCTTAACAAAATGATAATCAAACAATAAAATTTAAAGCTAGATTGAGTTTAGAAAACTTCTCCAATAAATGACAAGAGTGAGAGGGAGATGATTTGAAGCTTAAACACTAAAGATTATCTCCTCAAGCCCTTGTGAAATTATCTTCACAAAAGAAACTCTTAAACAAGGCTTAGACACCTTTAAACTTGTTTTTTAAACTTTTCTTTTAAAACATTCTCTTGGTTAGTTTGAAAAATGAGAGCAAAGGGGGTTTATATAGCCATCCAAAACCTCAGCCAAAAACCCTAAATGAAAAGACTAAAAAACCCAAGAATCGAAAATCTGCTTCTGTACAAATATAACCGTTACAGTGTTATGTGTCTACTCGTCACTGTTCATGAGTTGACTCATAACTAGCCATTACAGGCTAAAAGCAGCTTATGGGTCGACTCATAAAATTCATGAGTCGACTCATCATGCATGGGTCGACTCATGAAGTTACGGGTCGACTCAGCAGAAACAAAACTACTTATGCAGCACACTTCATGAGTCGACTTATGACAGGCATGAGTCGACTCAACCTGATGGGTCGACTCATGATGTTATAAGTCGACTCGTCAGAACCAAAATGTAAACTACACAACAGTTTATAAGTCGACTCAACACTGTTCACGAGTCGACTCATGACATGCACACAGCCTGTTTTAAACAGTACATGTTAACATAAAACAGGGTTTAAAAATATCAAAAAAATTTAGAAAAATATAAAACTTTAGAAAATAATTGTAGACATGATAATAAACATGCTACAGAAAATGGTTTTCAAAAAGAACTTCCCAAAAGTAAAATATCATCATTTTGTAAATATATCCAAAACATAAAAATGTAAACACAATAGTTTTGATATTTTAGCTTAACCATGTTTTGAAACATTACAAAAAGATTTTGTAGACTTAATAGAAGATGTATATGATTATTGTTGAGTCTAAAAGCTGAGAATATAATATTTTCACAAAATTGCATATTTTGCAAACTTTTCAAAATAATAAATATGATTTCATTGAACTAAACAAAATTGATATTGATGAAATCATATATATGCATATAATTATGAAATAATAAATGTATTTTCGATTGTATTTAATTATTTCATATTAAAACTCGAGTAATGTTATACTAAAACATTTATGTATATATATATATATATGTATGTGTGTATGTAATTGAGCTTAAAGTACTTAACACACATAATATAAACTCCTAAACCAATTATACCCAAGCTTGTGATCTTCAACGAAGCGCTATCTTGGTACACTTGCGGATGAAGCTTGAACTTGGATCTTGACTTGAATTGTATTTGCTTCACTCTACAATTTCTGCCAACCTCCATTGGATATGATCGTGAAAACTTGATTCCATCTATCCTCCAACATATTGTTTACCTAGAATAAATAAAAACACAAACACTAGATAAACTATATTAGATGTAAATTGTTTGTAAATCATCATTAAAACAAGAAGGCCAATAATCTCCCCCTTTTTGATGATGACAAATAATTTACAAAAAGGATATATGCATGAAAGGGAATGAGTATACAAAGTATAATATATCATGCATATAAATAAGAAAGAATATACTCAAAATATTTCTCCCCCTTTGACAACATCAAAAAGGGGAAAACAAAAGAATAAAGAGAGCGAAACCTCCCCCTATAAAAATGCATGAGTGAGTATAAAACAAGTATAGTGATTGCTCCTGTGACGCCCCAGGGTTCACACAGGGCTGCAGTCCCAGGTGAAACCCGGATTGTCAAACCTGCCAAGCACCAACCACCATGCTATGACAAGTTTCACCATCACAATCACTATCTCTCTAGTGGAACAATAAATAGGTGAAGGTACAGACAGGTAAAAATAAAAATAGGACAACACTGGATATACACAGAAGAAGCATAAGAAAAATCAATAATGAGCCCAACTGGAATAAAATAGACATATCTCTGAGTTTGAACTGAATCTCAAATACAATGAGTCACATAAACAAAGTCTCACAATAGCTCTCAACTCTATGAAACAAAATACCAATCTAGATTCTGAAAATAATCAACTACATGTGGAGTTCTACAATAACTACAAAATATGATAAGTAACTAAATGGACAACTAAAAAGTCTCATCAACCTGCGACTCTCCGTGCGCCAGACTCGCTGCCTGAAAGGGGGGAAAACAACGAGCACTAAGGTGAGCGAACCTTCACTTCTTTAATCTTTTCTCTCTCATGTGCAACGAGAAAAGTTGCATGGATGTAAAATAAGAAGAGAAAGAGTTAATGGGCATTGCCAAGTGCCTCAAAACAAGCACATTTACAGGAAAAGAAACAGAAAAATAGGCGCATCCATGTGTTTGCTTTAGGAGACACGGTGCATCTTTTCATGTTAAAGCATGCAGGCTTAGTGCATGTCGCTAAAGTAACCTTAATCTACCTTTCCTAATCCTTATTAGTATAATTCTGTTGCTATAGATTAGCACAGGAAAATGTCTAATTTTCTTCTTAACCTTTCTACTCTCTTTCTAATGAGTTTATCGTAACTTCATTCTTGGTTTTATCTTCCTATTTCCGGATACATGAAATAACGATACTTTTGTAATACTATTACTCAATCGTTCTGCGGCAAATAGGTTTTATCTTCCTATTTCCGGATACATGAAATAACGATACTTTTGTAATACTCTTACTCAATCGTTCTGCGGCAAATAGGTTTCATCTCCCTATTTTTGGATACATGAAATAACTATACTCTTTCATATGTATTCATCAGCTTAACATGCGATAAAAAGTATGTTAACACAACATAATCTAAGTGTACGTGCACATATCTCGGTGTGCGTGTCCATATCTGGTGTTCATCATCATCCTAGATATTAAACAACTCTTAAGCATTGTATATAACAGTACAAGATCGAGAAACTCTCTCAAAAAATAACAAACAATAGGGAAACTCAAGAAACCTTTACGTAATATATCAATTTATTTCAAATCAGCACATCTGCAGTTTTCTGCAGGACATATCATTAGTAAATTGAGAATATCTTTCTCTGGACAAACTCTTTTTAAGAATAGTTTTTGTTTTGGAAACTAGACTCGCATAGCTATCATTTGACACTGATTTGGTTCAGTTTGGAGTTCATATGATATTTCAAATTTCCAGTCAAACATTTTATTTGTGCAGCAGATTTTCTGCAGAACATATCATCAGTAAATTGAGCATATCTTTCTCTAGAAACATTATCTTTAGGTATGGTTTTCTGTTTTGAAAACTAGATTCACATATCTTTCAATTGGCATTAGTTTGGTTCAATTTGGATTTCATTTGTTATTTTACATTTCTAGCTCAAAAGTATATGTGCAGCAGATTTTCAGCAGAACATAACAAGCATGATTATATGCACAAGAAATCATATGTAAACCTTCAATCATGCACAAAACTTTAAAATGAAGAATAAGACATCTAAATTCAGATAAACAATGTTTAAATTATTTTTAGATCTTAAAATACTTTTGTAAATTCATGCTTAATCTCTTTAACATGAAAAGACCTAGTCTTTATACATATATACAAAAGATCCGATTTTTATACACAAATTAATTGATTAGGCTCTATAAAACTCATTAAAAACTCTTAAAAAATATTTTAAAAATTGGGAGGGGGATTAGTAGAGATGATACTCGCCTGGGGTTGTAGGAAAACTTGTTAGAAGCAACGTCGAAGGAGATCTCCACTCCAAAAGCCAAAAATCAACAAAAACCCAACTTGAAAGCCTCCAATCTTCTCCAAGAATTCAAAATAGGGTTTATGGGGGTTTGGTGGCTGTTAGGGTTCTTAGATATGATAAAAGAAAGAAATTTTCGTGAAAAATACAGGTATTTATAGAGGTAAACCCGAAACAAACCAGTTAGACCCGAACCAGGAAACCTAGTCTGACTAGGAAAATACTCCTTCGGTATTTTGGTTATAACTTTCTCATCCGAACTCGGAATGAGATGATCTAAGACTTGTTGGAAAGCTACTGAAGAGACCTACAACTTTGGTCTTTTACACTTTTCCAAATTCTAACTGCATCAGTGTGAAAAACATAAAAACTCATAACTGGTCATTATTCCCAGATTTTCACTCTTTTGGCCTTTGTGCATGTTTTGTGCATTTGCACTCATATTTTCACAAATATACATTGAATTGATCTCAAATCAATTCTTATCATATCTAAATATCAAAATATATTATTTTTTATCATATAACATATTTATCATTATTTATCATAAAATATTCAAATTTACGGGGTTTTACATTCTCCCCCCCTTAAAAGAATTTCGTCCCCGAAATTCCACAATCGCATCTCAAAGCTTAAAAACTGAGAAAACACAATAAGAAGGTGTAATTCATATTAAGAATTCCTTCTGCACCCATCTCATAGTATTAGCACAATGATATTCAAAGTTAACAACCTAGAATGCAAACATTCTCCCCTAAATCCCTAATTAAACGAAATTGGTACGTCGAGCGAAATAATCCAAACAAGGAAACCCTCATGTATATACCATATGTTTCAAATGATTAAGGATCAGGTGATAATATCTCCATTCTAGAGTTAAAGATAAATATGAATGTGACTAAACAACATAGATAAAGATTACTATCAAAGCATATAAGCATAAGAATTTATCAACATCATACATGTCCAAACAAATGTGGGTAGTCGCGACGAACATCCTCCTCGCGCTCCCAAGAAATCTCTTCGGCTCCTTGCCGGTTCCACTGAACTTTCACTAATGGAATGACTTTATTCCTAAGCTTTTTATTCTCTCTAGCAAGTATGCATACCGAAATCTCTACGATAGTCAAGTCATCCTGAATCTCAATCTCTGGTGAATCAATCACTCTCTGTTGCTCATCATCCCGCAGATGCTTCTTAAGCATCGAAACATGAAAGACATCGTGTACACTCGATATCGATGCTGGAAGATCTAACCTGTAAGAAATAGCTCTAATGCGCTCGATGATCCTGAAAGGACTAACATATCTCAGGGCAAGCTTCCCCCGTCTACCGGATCACTGAACGCCCTTCATCGGTGATACTTTCAACATAACTGAGTCTCCGACCTGGAACTCTAAAGGTCGTCTCCTCTGATTTGCATAGCTCTTTTGCCGACTCTGCTCTGTAAGAATGCGCTCTCGAATCAATGCCACCTTCTCTGTGGTCTGTCTAACTAACTCTGGACAAATCAATAAACTATCATCTGGCTCTGCCCAACATATAGGTGATCTGCAAGGTCTCCCGTACAAAGCTTCATACGGTGCTATCCTGATGATAGCTTGATAACTATTATTATATGCAAATTTAATCAGTGGGATGTGATCCTCCCAGCTCCTCTGAAAATTTATAATGCATGCTCTCAGCATGTCCTCTAAGATCTGATTCACCCTCTCGGTCTGACCATCTGTCTGGGGGTGAAAAACGTTGATAAATGGCAATTGACTGCCAAAAGCATCCTGGAAACTCCTCCAAAAATAAGATGTGAAGCCAGAGCCCCGATCTGATACAATCGTCTCCGAAACTCCATGCAATCTAACAATCTCCCAAACGAAGATCCTCGCATACATATCTGCCGTATAAGTCGTCCTCACTGGTAAGAAATATGTAGACTTAGTCAATCTGTCCACTATAACCCAAATAGAATCATTTCCTTCCTTTGACTTAGGCAACCCCATTAAGAAATCCATAAAAATATCTGCCCACTTCCACTCAGGAATGGGTAAAAGCTGTAGGGTTCCTGTATGTCTCTGATGTTCTGCCTTAATTTTATTGGCAGGTATAACACTTAGCCACATAATCTGAAATCCCTCTGCGCATACCACTCCATCAAAAAATACCTCTTCAGATCCTTGTACATTTTCCTTGTGCATGGATGTATTGTATATCTATTACGATACGCCTAAACTGTCGCAAAATAAGCCATACCCTCCGGGTCTGCATCAAAACACCTCGTAGTCCTGCTAATGGTGTTCTCAGTGTCTTATATCTTTCTTATTCTTATAGAGCCAAGCCTCCTGCTCTGTATCTCTATCAACAAATGGTTGTGGTGATAATGTAATCATTAGTATTACCTCTTCAATTGGCACAATTAGTACAACGGGTGGTGGAACTCCAGAAAATGTAATGTGGCTCGCTACTCCCTCCTTGAGTGTTGCTAGTCTCTGTTTCTGCAAACGGTGCCATAAAGCCGATCAAATACTGTGGAGCCTGCTGCGGCTCGGACTCTGCTTAGCCAGCTCTGTGGGTATGAGTTTTATCTCGACTGCATCCTCGTTCCAACATTTATAATATCGAGAGGAGAGCTTATGATCACAGTAAGTGAGATCGCAAACATATATACATATACATATATATAACATATCACAATACATATTCATAACATATAATATTCATGTAAATACTTTAAATCAACATAAAATAATTGTCATAAATTTTTTTTTTTGAAATTTTGAGATATACGCACATATCGTCCTCACTCATTCTAGGAATTCCTAACGGACTCTATACGTGAATCCTAGGAAACTCTATCCTAGCTCCACAATTTGACACAGGAATGATCCTAAGGATGCTTGTGACGCCCCAGGGTTCACACAGGGCTGCAGTCCCAGGTGAAACCCGGATTGTCAAACCTGCCAAGCACCAACCACCATGCTATGACATGTTTTACCATCACAATCACTATCTCTCTAGTGGAACAATAAATAGGTGAAGGTACAGACAGGTAAAAATAGAAAAAATAGGACAACACTGGATATACATAGAAGAAGCATAAGAAAAATCAATAATGAGCCCAACTGGAATAAAATAGACATATCTCTAAGTTTGAACTGAATCTCAAATACAACGAGTCACATAAACAAAGTCTCAGGGAAGTAAAACTTACAACTGATCAAATATCTATGTGTGCATCATATTGTACTATAGCGATACTTTTGTAATGCTCGTTACTCAATCGCTCTGCGGCAATAGGATTTATTATTTTCCTATTCCGGATACATATAATAACGATACTGTTGTAATACTCTTACTCAATCGTTCTGCGGCAAATAGGTTTTATCTCCCTATTTCCGGATACATGAATTAACGATACTTTTGTAATACTCTTACTCAATCGTTCTGTGGTAAATAGGTTTTATCTCCCTATTTCCGGATACATGAATTAACGATACTTTTGTAATACTCTTACTCAATCATTCTGTGGCAAATAGGTTTTATCTCCCTATTTCCGGATACATGAATTAACGATACTTTTGTAATATTCTTACTCAATCGTTCTGCGGCAAATAGGTTTTATCTTCCTATTTCCGGATACATGAAATAACTATACTCTTTCATATGTATTCATCAGCTTAACATGCGACAAAAAGTATGTTAACACAACATAATCTAAGTGTACGTGCACATATCTCGGTGTGCGTGTCCATATCTGGTGTTCATCATCATCCTAGATATTAAACAACTCTTAAGCATTGTATATAACAGTACAAGATCGAGAAACTCTCTCAAAAAATAACAAACAATAGGGAAACTCAAGAAACCTTTACGTAATATATCAATTTATTTTAAATCAGCACATCTGCAGTTTTCTGCAGGACATATCATTAGTAAATTGAGAATATCTTTCTCTGGACAAACTCTTTTTAAGAATAGTTTTTCGTTTTGAAAACTAGATTCACATAGCTGTCATTTGACACTGATTTGGTTTAGTTTGGAGTTCATATGATATTTCAAATTTCCAGTCAAACATTTTATATGTGCAGCAGATTTTCTGCAGGATATATCATCAGTAAAATGAGTATATCTTTCTCTAGAAAAACTGTCTTTAGGTATGGTTTTCTGTTTTGAAAACTAGATTCACATATCTTTCAATTGGAATTAGTTTGGTTCAATTTGGATTTCATTTGTTATTTTAAATTTCTAGATCAAAAGTATATGTGCAGCAGATTTTCAGCAGAACATAACAAGCATGATTATATGCACAAGAAATCATATGTAAACCTTCAATCATGCACAAAACTTTAAAACGAAGAATAAGACATCTAAATTCAGATAAACAATATCTTAAATTATTTTCAGATCTTAAAACACTTCAGTAAATTCGTGCTTAATCTCTTTAACATGAAAAGACCTAGTCTTTATACATATATACAAAAGATCCAATTTTTATACACAAATTAATTGATTTGACTTTATAAAACTCATTAAAAACTCTTCAAAAATATTTTAAAAACTGGGAGGGGGATTAGTAGAGATGATACTCACCTGGGGTTGAAGGAAAAACTTGTTAGAAGCAACGTCGAAGAAGATCTCCACTCCAAAAGCCAAAAATCAATAAAAACCCAACTTGAAAGCCTCCAATCTTTTCCAAGCAATCTTCTCCAAGAATTCAAAATAGGGTTTATGGGGGTTTGGTGTCTGTTAGGGTTCTTAGATATGATAAAAGAAAGAAATTTTCGTGAAAAATACAGGTATTTATAGAGGTAAACCCGAAACAAACCAGTTAGACCCGAACCAGGAAACCTAGTCTGACTAGGAAAATACTCCTTCGGTATTTTGGTTATAACTTTCTCATCCGAACTCGGAATGAGGTGATCTAAGACTTGTTGGAAAGCTGCTGAATAGACCTACAACTATGGTCTTTTACACTTTTCCAAATTGTAACTGCATCGGTGTGAAAAACATAAAACCTCATAACTGGTCATTATTCCCAGATTTTCACTCTTTTGGCCTTTGTGCATGTTTTGTGCATTTGCACTAATATTTTCACAAATATACATTGAATTGATCTCAAATCAATTCTTATCATATCTAAATATCAAAATATATTATTTTTCATCATATAACATATTTATCATTATTTATCATAAAATATTCAAATTTACGGGGTTTTACAGCTCCCCCTATCAAAAAGCCATATAGAATATATGAAATGAAAGCTAAGGCAAAAACATGTGAGTAAGCATAAATGAAAGATATGCTAAACATAACTCACATACAAACAAGACAATGAGAACTCATATTGACATGTCATTTATGAAAGAAGTGTTTCATTACACAATTATAAAAACATAGTATATAAAAATAGATTTATGAAAACAACGGAATGAGGAAAATATGAGAACAATGAAAAAAGTTTTCAAGTGAAAATAAATCACTCAAATAAAGTCATAAATCAAGATTTGAGTCTAAAAATAATGTTTGATCAAAAAAGAAAAATTTCTTTGTATGACTTGATCAAACCACTAATAGAATACATTATAAGACACGAATAGATGATCCATAAACACAAACACATAAATATTATCTATAAGTGAAATATAATGAATTCAAAGCAACAAATCAAAACACAATTTTTAAGAGAGTCAACAATATCAAGCTCTTGAGCTTGTTCCAACCCATATAATCATTTTAGCACCCAGTAAACATGATTTAGGAAATAAACACCTAATAAACCCGGGGGGTTATATAAATACAAACCTCTCAACAAAAATCAAAACTAATAATCATGAAAATAAAAGAATTAATCAAAGAAAAATTGCTTTCATAATAAAAAAAATTTAAAACATAATTTTCAAAACCAAGAAAAATTAAAAATTAAAAATAATAATAAGAATCTTGGTTTAAAAAGATTTTGGCACACAAGCATTCTTGTTGCCGGATTGGTTAGGGAATAATAATAAGAATCTTGGTTTAAAAAGATTTTGGCACACAAGCATTCTTGTTGCCGGATTGGTTAGGGACATGACCCCTATCAATAAAGCTCAAAGTCCTAGGGTTATGAAACCTTTTTGGCACATTTGGTGCACGAACACGGTCAAAGCAAAAATTATGCAAATGACCTTTCCGGTTGCAATAAATGCAATGAAAGAGGCCCATTTGATTTTGTTGACCGTAAACATGTGCATGAGAAACATTTGCAAACATAGATGGTCTTTTAAGATTATTTTACAAATGTGAAATATTATGAAACAATGTTGGTCTACTTAAAATAATTTAAGATTTAGAAACCTTTCGCAAATCAAAACAAAATTTAGCTAAGTGACTAACTCTACCACAAAAATCACAATAATACACATTATCATGCTTATTATGAACTTTATGAGAATGAGCATGTGAATGTGTATGTGATGAAGAAGCCTTATGAGATGCACAATGAGCATTAATATTAGTCTTTGTAGATTTATATGCATCATAGCAAAATTTAGCAATATGGCCTTTTCGGCTGTAATTTGAACACTTGTAAATTTTGCTATACATGTGTGCATGATGTATGCGATGTCTAGATATAGTAGCATGAGACTTAGCACACATGTTCATAAGTTTCTTATGATTATCCATGCATGTAACAAGAGTTGAGTCTAAAGATGAAATGCGGTTTTTAACAAGATTCAACTCATCATTATTAGGCACATATGCATTTTTAATAGAAGTAGAACATAAGTAGTCATTTATGAAAGAAGCAATATCATTTTGTATGTTCTCTACTTCAAACATGATATTATTTTTAGCATGAGACAAGCTAGTGATAGATGAGGTTAATTTTTTATTTTCCAAATTTAACATATCATTGTTTTCTTTAAGCATGGTATTTTCTTTTGCAATGACATCAAATTTGGGACCTAGCAACTCATGATCGGATTTTAAATTAACATGCTTGCTTTTCAAATCTATAAAATTATTATGCAACTTAGTGTAGGCATGCATTAATCTATCATATGTACAAACGAGTTCATTAATGGATATATCACTATCGGATTCTGAATCGCTTACTACACTAGGGCTATCGCCTAGTGGCCGTGTGCACGATGAAGATGAAGCTCCACATGGATTAGAAGCGGAATCCTCCAAAGCTTGTCGGATTGCCTCCAAATTCCCTTGATGTGCTTCTATAAGTTTTCATAATGTGTAAGCACTATCAAAAGAATCAAGCTTGTTAGAAAAGGATAAGCCAAAAGCATCAATTAGAAATTCTAACACAAGCTTATTAAAAGCAAACATCTTTTTATCATGATTACTCCACTTGGATTTCTCCAAAGTGGGCACAAGATAAGCATCCTTAATAACTTCCCATAAATCAATATTTTTAGATCTAACAAATAGTTTAAATCTAACACATCATTGGGTATAGGGAAAGTTATTAATCCTAGGAGCAACATTAATGGCATAACCAAGACTAGGTGCACCGTGCATGTCCATGATATAAAATATATGCAAGCAAGATACAAATGCAATCAAAACAAGATTACCACAAAAAGATAACTTTGATCTTTAACTCAAGGCTATTAGACCTTAAATCAAAAGATCACCAAGCTCTGATACCAATTATTAGACCTAAGGTCGCTATGAAAGAACTCTAGAGAGGGGTGAATAGGGTTTATGCTAATCTAATCCGATTTAAATACCAATATAAACTTACTAACAAATATATCCTAGTAAATATGATATGTAACAAGATAACTATGCAAGGATATGAAACTAACACAAGGGTGAAACAAGATATAAGCAATATAGTGGATGAAATAAACAATGAGAGAGTGGCAATAAAGATGTTCACAAATATAAGTGCACCAAGCCAAACTCAAACAATCAATAAGATCACGAAGTTCGGACCTCCCATCCTATGTCTCCGCTCCCCACTCCCGGGGAGAATTCCACTATCACACCGGGTTTTCAACGATCACCCGAAAATGTTTACACCACACAATATCGGTTTTCAGCGCTCACCGATCAACGTTCGCAATCACAATTTAACTACACTAACTATCACCATAAGTGTTGGTCCTCACGTATCGACTCACACAAGTGCTCGGAATTATCACCTCTCACTAGGCCACCGACGCCACTCCTCTCGGTATCGACTCTGTCCTCACCACACACTCCTCTTGGTGTACTAGTGTATTACAAAGTGTTCCTCACAATTAAGGTTCACAAATACAAATAAATTTGTTCTTTACAATGGATGAGAACACAATGTAAGTTCACACTCTAAGTCACTCAATCACACAACCCAAATTATACTAAGTATGAAAATATAATAAGCTCAATGGTTGTGTGTGTACAAAGAGAAATAAAATTAACTAAACTCAATATAAACACTAGTTTAATAAAATGATAATCAAACAATAAAATTTAAAGCTAGATTGAGTTTAGAAAACTTCTCCAATAAATGACAAGAGTGAGAGGGAGATGATTTGAAGCTCAAACACCAAAGATTATCTCCTCAAGCCCTTGTGAAATTATCTTCACAAACGAAACTCTTAAACAAGGCTTAAACACCTTTAAACTTGTTTTTTAAACTTTTCTTTTAAAACATTATCTTGGTTAGTTTGAAAAATGAGAGCAAAGGGGGTTTATATAGCCACCCAAAACCTCAGCCAAAAACCCCAAATGAAAAGACTAAAAAACCTAAGAATCAGAAATCTGATTCTATACAAATATAGCCGTTACAGTGTTATGGGTCTACTCGTCACTGTTCATGAGTCGACTCATAACTAGCCATTACAGGCTAAAAACAACTTATGGGTCGACTCATAAAATTCATGAGTCGACTCATCATGCATGGGTCGACTCATGAAGTTATGGGTCGACTCAGCAGAAACAAAACTAGTTATCCAGCACACTTCATGAGTCGACTTATGACAGGCATGAGTCGACTCAACCTGATGGGTCGACTCATGATTCCTTTTCTGGGATGGTCCTGCGGGATCTCCCGGAGCAGTTGTGGAAATCATCAGCGGTTTGGATTGATTCGCCGGAAGTTGAACTTTCGACGGCTGCAATTGACGCTCTTTGGTCTGAACCGCCGCTTCAGACTTCGGCCTCCGTCGACTCAACCTGATGGGTCGACTCATGATGTTATAAGTCGACTCGTCAGAACCAAAATGTAAACTACATAACAGTTTATGAGTCGACTCAACACTGTTTACGAGTCGACTCATGACATGCACACAGCCTGTTTTAAACAGTACACGTTAACATAAAACAGGGTTTAAAAATATCAAACAAATTCAGAAAAATATAAAACTTTGGAAAATAATTGTAGACATGATAATAAACATGCTACAGAAAATGGTTTTCAAAAAGAACTTCCCAAATATAAAATATCATCATTTTGAAAATATATCCAAAACATAAAAATGTAAACACAATAGTTTTGACATTTTAGCTGAACCATGTTTTGAAACATTACAAAAAGATTTTGTAGACTTAATAGAAGATGTATATGATTATTGTTGAGTTTAAAAGCTGAGAATAAAATATTTTTACAAAATTGCATATTTTGAAAACTTTTCAAAAACAATAAATATGATTTCATTAAACTAAATAAAATTGTTATTGATGAAATCATATATATGCATATAATTATGAAATAAGAAATGTATTTTCAATTGTATTTAATTCTTTCATAGTAAAACTCGAGTAATGTTAAACCAAAATATTTATGTATATATATAACTATATTGATAATCATATTTTATTATAATTTTATACCCTCATTATCTATTTTATATGAATAAATATACCACTAATAATTGTTTTTATCTTTTAATTACAGATTAATGAAGAATAAATCTCAACTTCCCATCTCTCAACAAAAACCCATTGATTAAATAAAGAAATGATTCAAGAAGCCTAAGTGCAATTTTCGACTTTTTGAAGGCCCAAAGCAAAAAGATTACACCAGGAAATGGAGACCGGCTGTGTGGGCCGAAAGTCATTTTTGTGAAGACCGGTTTTGTGAAATAAAGCTTCATGGGCCAAAGAATTGATTGTGCTGCAGTGTTTATTTTCATCACTTAATGGACCGAATTCATATTGGGCTGCAGACTTGAATTTATGGGGACTATTTTGCTGCAGATTTTCATTTGAAAATCAAATGTGATTGGGCCGAACTTCATGGACTTGTGGCTTGGTGTGCATAGGAGGCCGGATTTGCTTATGGACTTTGTGCTACAAATGTTCAAAATCAAAAGAAATGTCATTGGGCCAAACTTTCTTACATGAATCATGAAAAAATGGTTGCTGCAGCTTTGGATTTTTCTTTATGGGCCGGATTTTGATAATCACATGGGCTAGAGAAGAACAAAAACAAAATTCAAAGGTGGAGATTGTTGCTTGGGGCTCAAGACAAATCCAATGGTTCAAATTCATTGAAGATTACTATAAATAGGGGTAGAGAGTGAGGGGTTAAGGGTGTGAAAATTTTTGTAACTCCATTTGGAGAAGAGGGCTACTCTTAATTGAGAAGGCCTTCCAAAATTATAACTTTAGTTACAATTAATAATAATAATTTTTTCACCAGTTTAAATTTTTCTCTTCTTCTCTTTGTTGGATGATGAAGATGGAGAATTATTTCCAGGTTTGCATTTCTCTTTTATTTCCTTTTTATTGCTTATTAGTGTAGATTTATTTCTATGCTTGTAGTTAGATTTTATTTTCTTGTTAAATAGCCAAGAGGCTAGAACCCTCTTGCCTTAGATTTATTTCATGCTTATAAAGTAGATTTATTTTCTTGCATTTAATTCTTGTAATTTTATTTTGTAGTTTAGATTTTACAATTTATTTTGTAGTTAGATTTTAATTTCTTATACTATTCACCTTGAGCCTAGAACCCTCTAGGGTTTCACTATTTTCTAAGAAGTGAGTTTAATTTTAGATTACCTATATCTATAATTGAATCCACCATCTTTAATTTCTTGCATTTTCTTTTATTCTAAAATTTAGTTTTTTTTATTTTTGATATTTTTTTTTTCTCTTGATTTTATTTATTTTTCCTTCTCACCTTATTGATCATACTCATTCTTTTTCAAATCCACTCTCACTTACACTTTGTACCTATTCACACACCATTTTTACTCTCTTAATCTCTTCACAATCACATTCACTCATCAATCTTATTTGTCACGCACACAACCTAAGAACCGATTTTATATTTTCTCCTACAAAACACCTTCCTCGTGGGATCGATATCTTAAATACTATAACTTGACACGGTTGTGCACTTGCAACCCTTTTTGGTACATGATTATGCCGCATCAAGTTTTTGGCGCCGTTGCCAGGGAAGGTGCTTAAGTAGGTTTTAATTATTTTGGTTCTTTAACTTGTGTGTTTCTTGTGAAAGAACTATGTGAAGATTAAAGATCAAGAATTGGAGATTGAGGAATTGGATATTCGCTTGTGGTAAGTCTTCTTCCTTATATTTTCAATTCCACACCTTTAGTTAGTTTCTCACAATTAGTGACAATTAGGATCTTTAAAAAAAGATTTTATTTACGTTGACCATAATAAAATTCACCCTTCACTTTGACATTTACTAACAAGATAATAAATTCAAACGAATCCCCCTTCTCATTTGTTTGATTGTTAACCCTAATTAAAAAAAACATTTTCTCTTTTCCATCCATTTTAGTTGCTTTTAATTCATAGGGTTGCATTTCATATTGTTAGTAGGAATTCACCAAGTGATTTGAGCATCTTGATTTGGCACACACTTAAAATATTTTTAAGGGCAAAACCCCGTAATCAAGATAAGGTGAGGGATTTCATCACCCTTTCCTTAGCCCAAAAATCACTAATTCCTCACTACACCATCCAAGCCTAATAAAACTTATTAGACGTTGGCCCCTAAGGATTCGAACTCAATAAGGAACAAGAAATCCTTAAGTGAACCGGTTTAAGTTTTCTCAGATTAGTTGGTGTCTAAGGCAAGGTTTAGGGGTTGCGTAAAGCGCTCCGCAAGGAAAGATGTACTTAATTGATCTTTGATCACCCTCTAGTACTATCCTTACCTGGCTAACTACCTGGGTAAAACTTTGATCTTTTCATTGTAGGAGTTTTTGGTTAGGAGCTAGTCTAGTTGAGTTATGCTTAACCCTAGAGTTAGAGTGATTGAAAAGTGATTGATTTTGATTTGTTTTAGTTAGGATTTTCCTTTTTCTTCAAAAAAAACTAACTTTTATTTTTCCAAATATATATATATATATATAAAGAAATTGTTTTTTGTTCATGCAAAACGTGGACAAATTCATTTTGAATAAATGGCTAATCCACAAGTTTTTCAAAATTTATGTTGTCTCAATAGGATTGAAATCTTCAATGAAGCTCGGGAGTTTGTAGAGAGTCCATCTCAGTATTCGGTGAATGATCCATTTTTTTCAACCTACAACCCAGGTTGGGCAAGTTACACAAACATTGCATGGAATCAGGAAAACCACTCTGAATCTCAAAACTTCACTCCCTCTTTGAACCAACATTATCCTAGGGGTAATACAGTTCCTTTCAATTCTCATCCATAATTTCAACAACCCAGTCTGTCACATAAAAATCAGTTTCCACATCATCAAGTTGTAACTCACACTCCTCTTGATACAGATCATGATGAACGTCTCAATATTTTGGAAAAAGTTTTGAAAATCATAATTAAGGCCTCCACACTAGCCACGGATATGTTAACTCAAACATCCTACACGATGAACTCCTTTATGCAATCAATCGGACAAATGCTCAACTCCAACACTCAAGCTATAGCTAGATTAGAATCCTAACTTGGTCAACTAGCTAGTGCCGTGAGTGAAAGAGAGAAAGGAAAATTTCCGAGTCAACCCGTGGTCAACCCTAATAACACAGGATGCAGTTCATCCTATGAAGCTCAAGTGAATGCAATCCATTCACTTCGGTCAGGTAGACAGGTCGATAATCAAGTGAGAACTCCTCCAAGTCAAACTCTTGATCCTGTACAAATTCCTTCTCCTTCTCCTTCTGATGAATCTATTCAACAATCACTCCCCTCAGATGACCAAGAACCTGAACCCGAACCTGAGCCTGCTTTTGATAGATTTAGACCGGTTGCTCCCTTTCCAGATAGGCTCAGGTCTAGGAAACACTCTCCTCAGGAGGAGAAGATCCTAGAAACATTCAAGCAGGTTAAGGTCAACATTCCTCTCTTTGATGTAATTGAACAAATTCCATCTTATGCTAAATTTTTAAAAGAATTGTGCACTAAGAAGAGGCGAATAAATGTTTCAAAGAAAGTCTTTTTAGCTGCCAATATCAGTGAAATGCTATCAAATCCCATAGCTTTGAAACGTAAAGATCCAGGTTCCCCCATCATTTCATGTATCATTGGTAATACTCACATTGATAAGGCGCTGTTAGACTTAGGGGCCAGTGTCAATTTGCTTCCATATTCAGTCTACCAGCAATTGGGTCTAGGTTGGAGGATGTTAAGGTCCCTATGGGTGAGTTAGAGGATGTTCTGATTAAGGTTGGAGATTTTATTTTTCCAGTAGATTTTGTAGTCTTGGAAACACAGCCTGTTTCCAATCCCAAAGGACAGACACCTGTCATCTTAGGACGACCGTTCTTGGCCACTTCTAATGCTCTCATCAACTGTAGAACTGGTCAAATGAAGTTGTCCTTTGGGAATTTGACTGCTGATCTTAATATTTTTAATCCAGGGGACTAACCAAATAATCAGCCTCTAGAAATAAACTACATTCAGGAAAATCAGAAGAAGAAGAAGAAGAGTCTGATTTGAGTTTTGAGGAAATTTTTGATGAAGAGTTAGAATTTTTAGAAGAAGCAGATCAGATCCTTGAGAATAATAAAACTGTGTTAAACATGTGCTGCTTTGAATTAAATTTTGAAGAACTCTTTCTTGATGAACTTAGATTCTTGGAGAATAATCAACAACCAAATTTTCAGAACTTCACAGAAGAATTGGTTGTTAGATAACAAAACTTCACAGTACAAGAGTCTAAGTTCATTAAAAAATGCAAAATGCATGACACCAATAATACCTTAATAATACCTACCTTACCTTGTTGCAAGAATTATTGAACACCCCGAAATGCTTAAAAATTCACATTATTGATTATATCATTCTGAATTTGTTTAAAATCCGGGGAAGAATTTTTAACAGTAAGGTAGGATTCAATGTAGAACAGAAATTCTTCATGTTGAATATTTCATTTTACATTATTTATTTTGTTTATTTCAGAATAATAAAAAGAATTTATTCTTCTCTCATTTGAGAATTTCTTGTTCAGTTGTCAAAAAAAAAAGAAAAGAAAAAAAAAGAAGAAGAATAAAGAAAAAAAAGGAAAGGAAAAAAAAAGAGAATAAATTTTTGATTTCATCCTCCTCAGACCAAAGGTAATTGCAGATTTTTATCAGCCGACCAAATGTAAGTGCTTTACTTTATGCATCATAGAGGTTGCATTGAGGACAATGCAAAATTTAGGTGTGGGGGTGGGAATTAGTTATTTTTTTCTCTTTATTATACATTTTTAGTTACATTTTTTTTAAATTAGAAAAATATCGTCACTTGCCAAATTGATGGAGTTATGTAATAATTGATTTATTTGATAAATTTGAAATTTTCTAATCCCTAGTTAGTTATTTACTTAAGTTCACCTTTTATGATAACTCTAAATAAATTTCTTAAGAAATGATTTTCAAAGTAGTATACTTTACTTAAGCCTTAACTTGGACTTTTATTTAAAATAATGAAAATTTTGCATGCTTAGCTTAAAGTTGAAAATAATATTTCAAAGTGTCTTGATTTACATATTTTTCAAAATATATATACATATACAAAAAAAAAATATTTGCAAAAGAAGAGTGCGAAAAATGGGCACCAAAAAAGAAAAAAATAATACTCTTGAATTCTAGGTGATTCTATCTTATAAAGCCTAAGCTGACCGAGTAATTAAGCCTAAGGAGTATTTCCATACTTAATGACCTAAGCCCATTTGGGTTGGGATCCATTGGCCCAAAACTCGTTAAATGGTCACTTAGAAAGCCCGTTAAAGTAGAAAAAAAAAAATCACCAAGGATGAAAGAGTTAAAAAAAAAATAGAATTTTGTGGGTATATTCACTTCAAACCCTCACGAGACTACAACTCGTCCACTAGGGTAACCTAGGGGTTTAAAGGCTTGTTGTATGCGCTAAATACAACCGCGATTCCTGCGAAAGTGAGTTAGGATTTTCTTTTTATTTTATTTTTTGCTAGAGGACTAGTAAAAGTTTAGGTGTGGGGGTATTTGATAGTCACATTTTATTATAATTTTATACCCTCATTATCTATTTTATATGAATAAATATACCACTAATAATTGTTTTTATCTTTTAATTATAGATTAATGAAAAATAAATCTCAACTTCTCATCTCTCAACAAAAACCCATTGATTAAATGAAGAAATGATTCAAGAAGCCTAAGTGCAATTTTCGACTTTTTGAAGGCCCAAAGCAAAAAGATTACACCAGGAAATGGAGATCGGCTGTGTGGGCCGAAAGTCATTTTTGTGAAGACCGGTTTTGTGAAATAAAGCTTCATGGGCCAAAAAATTGATTGTGCTGCAGTGTTTATTTTCATTACTTGATGGACCGAATTCATATTGGGCTGCAGACATGAATTTATGGGGACTATTTTGCTGCAGATTTTCATTTGAAAATCAAATGTGATTGGGCCGAACTTCATGGACCTGTGGCTTGGTGTCCATAGGAAGACGGATTTGCTTATGGACTTTGTGCTACAAATGTTCAAAATCAAAAGAAATGTCATTGGGCCAAACTTTCTTACATGAATCATGAAAAAATGGTTGCTGCAGCTTTGGATTTTTCTTTATGGGCCGGATTTTGATAATCACATGGGCTAGAGAAGAACAAAAACCAAATTCAAAGGTGGAGATTGTTGCTTGGGGCTCAAGACAAATCCAATAGCTCAAATTCATTAAAGATTACTATAAATAGGGGTAGAGAGTGAGGGGTTAAGGGTGTGAAAATTTTTATAACTCCTTTTGAAGAGGAGGGCTACTCTTAATTAAGAAGACCTTCCAAAATTATAACTTTAGTTGTAATTAATAATAATAATAATTTTTTCACCACTTTAAATTTTTCTCTTCTTCTCTTTGTTGGATGATGAAGATGAAGATAAAGATGGAGAATTATTTGAAGGTTTGCATTTCTCTTTTATTTCCTTTTTATTGCTTATTAGTGTAGATTTATTTCTATGCTTGTAGTTTAGATTTTATTTTCTTGTTAAATAGCCAAGAGGCATGTTTATAAAGTAGATTTATTTTCTTGCATTTAATTCTTGCAATTTTATTTTGTAGTTTAGATTTTGTAATTTATTTTGTAGTTAGATTTTAATTTCTTGCACTATTCACCTTGAGGCTAGAACCCTCTATGGTTTAGTTTTTCTTTTTGTTTATTTTTATTTTGTTTGATTCAGCTTTAGGCTAGAACCCTCTAGGGAATCACCCTTTTCTAAGAAGTGGGTTCAATTTTAGATTACCCATATCTATATTTGAATCCACCATCTTTAATTTCTTGCATTTTCTTTTATTCTAGAATTTTTTTTTTTTTTTGATATTTTTTTATTCTCTTGATTTTATTCATTTTTCCTTCTCACCTTATTGATCATACTCATTCTTTTTCAAATCCACTCTCACTTACACTTTGCACCTATTCACACACCATTTTCACTCTCTCAATCTCTTCACAATCACATTCACTCATCAATCTTATTTGTCAGGCACACAACCTAAGAACCGATTTTATATTTTCTCCTACAAAACACCTTCCTCGTGGGATCGATATCTTAAATACTATAACTTGACACGGTTGTGCACTTGCAACCCTTTTTGGTACATGATTATGCCGCATCATATATATATACAAAAACCAAAACGTGTATGTGTGTATGTAATTGAGCTTAAAGTACTTAACACACATAATATAAACTCCTAAACCAATTATACCTAAGCTTGTGATCTTCAACGAAGCTCTATCTTGGTACACTAGCGGATGAAGCTTGAACTTGGATATTGACTTGAATTGCATTTGCTTCATTCCATAATTTTCGCCAACCTCCATTGGATATGATCGTGAAAACTTCATTCCATCCATCCTCCAACATATTATTTGTCTAGAATAAATAAAAAATACAAACACTAGATAAACAATATTAGATGTAAATTGTTTGTAAATCATCATTAAAACAAGAAGGCCAACAATCTCCCCCTTTTTGATGATGACAAACAATTTACAAAAAGGATATATGCATGAAAGGGAATGAGTATACAAAGTATAATATATCATGTATATAAACAAGAAAGAATATACTCATAATATTTCTCTCCCTTTGACAATATCAAAAAAGGAAAAACAAAAGAATAAAGAGAGCGAAAGCTCCCCCTATCAAAATGCATGAGTGAGTATAAAACAAGTATAGGGATTGCTCTTCCTATCAAAAAGCCATATGGAATATATAAAATGAAAGCTAAGGCAAAAACATGTGAGTAAGCAAAAATGAAAGATATGCTAAACATAACTCACATACAAACAAGACAATGAGAACCCATATTGATATGTCATTTATGAAAGAAGTGTCTCATTACACAATTATAAAAACATAGTGTATAAAAATAGATTTATGAAAACAACGGAATGAGGAAAACATGAGACCCATGAAAAAAGTTTTCAAGTGAAAACAAATCACTCAAATGAAGTCATAAATCAAGATTTGAGTCTAAAAACAATGTTTGATCAAAAAAGAAAAATTTCTTTGTATGACTTGATCAAACCACTCATAAAATACATTATAAGACACGAATAGATAAATCATAAGCACAAACACATGAATATCATCATATAAGTGAAATATAATGAATTCAAAGCAACAAATCAAAACACAATTTTTAAGAGAGGCAACAATATCAAGCTCTTGAGCTTGTTCCAACCCATATAATCATTTTAGCACCCAGTAAACATGATTTGGGAAATAAACACCCAATAAACCTGGGGGATTATATAAATACAAACCTCTCAATAAAAATCGAAACTAATAATCATGAAAAATAAAAGAATTAATCAAAGAAAAATTGTTTGCATATTAAAAAAACTTTAAAACATAATTTTCAAAACCAAGAAAAATTAAAAATTAAAAATAATAATAAGAATCTTGGTTTAAAAAGATTTTGGCACACAAGCATTCTTGTTGCCGGATTGGTTAGGGGGTTACAATAAAGCTCAAAGCCCTAGGGTTATGAACCCTTTTGGGCAAATTTGGTGCACGAACACGGTCATAGCAAAAATTATGCAAATGATCTTTCCGATTGCAATAAATGCAATGAAAGATGCCCATTTGATTTTGTTGACCGTAAACATGTGCATGAGAAACATTTGCAAACATAGATGGTCTTTTAAGATTATTTTGCAAATGTGAAATATTATGAAACAATGTTGGTCTACTTGAAATATTTTACGATTTAGAAACCTTTCGTAAATCAAAACAAAATTTAGCTAAGTGACAAACTCTACCACAAAAATCACAATAATACACATTAGCATGCTTATGATGAACTTTATGAGAATGAGCATGTGAATGTGTATGTGATGAAGAAGCCTTATGAGATGCACAAGGAGCATTAATATTAGTCTTTGTAGATTTATGTGAATCATAGCAAAATTTAGCAATATGGCCTTTTCGGCTTCAATTTGAACACTTGTAAATTTTGCTATACATGTGTGCATGATGTATGCGATGTCTAGATATAGTAGCATGAGACTTAGCACACATGTTCATAAGTTTCTTATGATTATCCATGCATGTAACAAGAGTTGAGTCTAAAGATGAAATGCGGTTTTTAACAAGATTCAACTCATCATTATTAGGCACATATGCATTTTTAATAGAAGTAGAACATAAGTAGTCATTTATGAAAGAAGCAATATCATTTTGTATGTTCTCTACTTCAAACATGGTATTATTTTTAGCATGAGACAAGCTAGTGATGGATGAGGTTAATTTTTTATTTTCCAAATTTAACATATCATTGTTTTCTTTAAGCATGGTATTTTCTTTTGCAATGACATCAAATTTGGGACCTAGCAACTCATGATCGGATTTCAAATTAACATGCTTGCTTTTCAAATCTATAAAATTATTATGCAACTTAGTGTAGGCATGCATTAATCTATCATATGCACAAGCGAGTTCATTAATGGATATATCACTATCGGATTCCGAATCGCTTACTACACTAGGGCTATCGCCTAGTGGCCGTGTGCACGATGAAGATGAAGCTCCACAAGAATTAGAAGCGGAATCCTCCAAAGCTTGTCGGATTGCCTCCAAATTCCCTTGATGTGCCTCTATAAGTTTTCATAATGTGTAAGCACTATCAAAAGAATCAAGCTTGTTAGAAAAGGATAAGCCAAAAGCATCAATTAGAAATTCTAACACAAGCTTATTCAAAGAAAACATCTTTTTATCATGATTACTCCACTTGGATTTCTCCAAAGTGGGCACAATATAAGCATCCTCAATAACTTCTCATAAATCAATATTTTTAGATCTAACAAATAGTTTAAATCTAACACATCATTGGGCATAGGAAAAGTTATTAATCCTAAGAGCAACATTATTGGCATAACCAAGACTAGGTGCACCGTGTATGTCCATGATATAAAATATATAAAAGCAAGATACAAATACAATCAAAACAAGATTAGTACAAAAAGATAACTTGGGTCTTTAACTCAAGGCTATTAGACATTAAATCAAAGAGCATCAAGCTCTGATACCAATTGTTAGACCCTAAGGTCGCTATCAAAGAACCCTAGAGGGGGGTGAATAGGGTTTATGCTAATCTAATCCGATTTAAATGCCAATAAAAACTTACTAACAAATATATCCTAGTAAATATGATATGTAACAAGATAACTATGCAAGGATATGAAACTAACACAAGGGTGAAACAAGATATAAGCAATATAGTGGATGAAATAAACAATGAGAGAGTGGCAATAAAGATGTTCACAAATATAAGTGCGCCAAGCCAAACTCAAACAAGCAATATGATCATGAAGTTCGGACCTCCCGTTCTACGTCTCCGCTCCCCACTCCTGGGGAGAATTCCACTATCACACCGGGTTTTCAACGATCACCCGAAAACGTTTACACCACACAATATCGGTTTTCAACGCTCACTGATCAACGTTCACAATCACAATATAACTACACTAACTACCACCTCAAGTGTTGGTCCTCACGTATCGACTTGCACAAGTGCTCAGAATTATCACCTCTCAGTAGGCCACTAATACCACTCCTCTCGGTATCGACTCCGTCTTCACCACACACTCCTCTTGGTGTGCTAGTGTATTACAAAGTGTTCCTCCCAATTAAGGTTCACAAATACAAATAAATTTGTTCTCTATAATGGATGAGAACACAATGTAAGCTCACACTCTAAATCACACAACCACACAACCCAAATTATACTAAGTATGAAAATACAATAAGCTTAATGGTTGTGTGTGTACAAAGAGATAAATAAAATTAACTAAACTCAATATAAACACTAGCTTAATAAAATGATAATCAAACAATAAAATGTAAAGCTAGATTGAGTTTAGAAAACTTCTCCAATAAATGACAAGAGTGAGAGAGAGATGATTTGAAGCTGAAACACCAAAGATTATCTCCTCAAGCCCTTGTGAAATTATCTTCACAAACGAAACTCTTAAACAAGGCTTAAATACCTTTAAACTTGTTTTTTAAACTTTTCTTTTAAAACATTCTCTTGGTTAGTTTAAAAAATGAGAGCAAAGTGGGTTTATATAGCAACCCAAAACCTCAGCCAAAAAACCCAAATGAAAAGACTAAAGAACCCAAGAATCAGAAATCTGATTCTGTACAAATATAGCTGTTACAGTGTTATGGGTCGATTCGTCACTGTTCATGAATCGACTCATAACTAGTTGTTACAGGATAAAAACAACTTATGGGTCGACTCATAAAATTCATCAGTTGACTCATCATGTATGGGTCGACTCATGAAGTTATGGGTCGACTCAGCAGAAATAAAACTAGTTATCCAGCACACTTCATGAGTCGACTTATGACAGACATGAGTCGACTCAACCTGATGGGTCAACTCATGATATTATGAGTCGACTCGTCAGAACCAAAATGTAAACTACACAACAGTTTATGAGTCGACTCATGACATGCACACAGACTGTTTTAAACAATACATGTTAACATAAAACAGGGTTTAAAAATATCAAATAAATTCAAAAAAATGTAAAACTTTGGGAAATGATTATAGACATGATAATAAACATGCTACAGAAATTGGTTTTCAAAAATAACTTCCCAAATGTAAAATATCATCATTTTACAAATATGTCCAAAACATGTAAATGTAAACACAATAGTTTTGACATTTTAGCTTTACCATGTTTTGAAACATTACAAAAAGATTTTGTAGACTTAATAAAAGATGTATATGATTATTGTTGAGTCTAAAAGCTGAGAATATAATATTTTCATAAAATTACATATTTTGTAAACTTTTCAAAAACAATAAATATGATTTCATTGAACTAAATAAAATTGATATTGATGAAATAATATATATGCATATAATTATGAAACAAGAAATGTATTTTTTATTGTATTCAATTGTTTCATATTAAAACTCGAGTAATGTTAAACCAAAACATTTATGTATATATATAACTATATATATACAAAAACCAAAACGTGTATGTGTGTATGTAATTGAGCTTACAGTAATTAACACACATAATATAAACTCCTAAACTAATTATACCAAAGCTTGTGATCTTCAACGAAGCTCTATCTTGGTACACTTGCGGATGAAGCTTGAACTTGGATCTTGAATTGAATTGTATTTGCTTCACTCCATAATTTCCATCAACCTCCATTGGATATGATCGTGAAAGCTTGAATCCATCCATCCTCTAGCATATTGTTTGCCTAGAATAAATATAAAACATAAACACTAGACAAATAATATTAGATGTAAATTGTTTGTAAATCATCATTAAAACAAGAAGGCCAACACACACCATGAAATGAACTATAGAGTCCAAGTGATTTTAAAAACCACCACATGAGTCTAGCGTATATGGATTGCTGAGGCAACGAAGGAACAACAAATTTGCTCCAAAATAAAGCCACAATGAAGTAGTAAGTTTACTGTGAAGAAAGAGATGCTCTAAAGATTCCTCATTATAATTAGTACAAAAAATATTGAAAATCTGAGAAATTAAGAAAAATTCCTAAAATATTCTACACTTAATCCGAAACCCATGTGTCAAATATAGACTAAGGCATTGTTATACCGAACTAAACTTGCACCCTTAAGAGCTAATCTAGATGGATAACATTTTACCATATAATCTAATGGATACTTACCTCCAATTATATATTAAGTACTTAAATTTAACTTTATTTCTAATATGAGTAAACTTTAACTCAATAAAATTTTGGAGTTTTTACTAATATACCCGAAGTTTTACATCTATTTACCAGAAACCCACCTAATTCTATATGTTCCAATATGTCCAAAATACAAAGTTTATTTATCTTTAAACCTAAAATATAGGATATAGAGTTTATAGCTGCATATTATAGGATGTATAGCTGCATTCTTGTTTTATGTGGAAATCGGGGGATGAAGACATCATTGGTGGAGGTCTTTGCAGCTTGGGCTTCAAATGAGTAGAGAAGGGATCAATCCGCTTACTACTTATTTTTATTTGGTGGCATCTTGATTGTGTTGCGATAAAGGTAAGCTGAGGATCTCCATTGACTATACGATAAGGCGGAAGGTGTTGACCTTGCCTCTTCGTGAAGCTTACACCTTGGTGGAAAAGTAGATCTCGATTGATGAAAACTAAAAGTTGTTGTTTTCCCATACATGTTTATTTAACAACCCTCTTGTAAGAAGAAGATAGTTTTAACTAAGGGATAAGACGGTTTTTGGAATTTTCTATAATCCAATGAGAGGATATGATGCTCCTTAGGGAGTAGTAGTGACTCTTCAGTGATAAAAAAACTCTAGTGAGTAAACCTCGACAGAGAGGGTATAGGAAGATCGGAAAATCCTAATGAATAGTAGGCATGCTACTTAAAGGACCAAGGAGAGCCCAAGGTAGCCCAAGGATTCCTCTAGAGAAAGGTAACCCTACTTAGAGGAGAGGAGCTTAAACATTAGGAAAGGAGACAGAAATAGAAGTTTTGGAGGCTTCTCATGAGTTTGCCAAAATTTTGGAGTATTGCAGTCCTTTGGTTTTAGGCTAATGGTCTATATTAATAGGGAAACTCTTCTTTAAGCAATTTTAAGGGGTTTGCAAGGTATTAGACTTATGCAAGCTGCTGTGGTAGTTTTTTAGTATAAGAGCATTGAACCGACAGTGGCGGGTTGTCATTTGCAACAACTCTTATGATTTTATCATTTATGGGATGTTAGTAGCATCACATAAATGCTCTCATTAGTCACTTTTTGTAGCCTCACGTAAACGTTGTTTAGATATTTTATCTTACAACGCTCTGATGTCTTTAATTTGCTGCAAATTTGTCTAACAGTTTAGCAGAAAGTTTACGCTACTAACTTTAAGCAGACTTAACACAACATAAACCCTAACACTGCATGACTTTAGCATTGTGTGACCTTAGCTCCACGAAAACATGCCTTTAGTCTATTTTCAGGCAAGTTTTGATCCAATACTTTCTCCGCTTACATTCGAAGATTCATGACTTTGCGTCCTTAGCTCTTTTTGGGTCCATTTCATTATGTTGTACCCTTTAGTCACTTTGGAATAACTGTTATATCCCTGTTGGGCTTCCTTGTGGTGTGGTAGGTTACTTGATTGACATTTCGACATTTTACCTGTCTACAGTACTATGGAGTATATAGCTACATGCTATAAGGTATAAAGGTACATATTTTGGGTGTATAGACACATACCCTATGGTATATGATTATATACATTTTTTTTCTTCTAAATTTTGGGTTTAAAGGTAAGTGTACAACAAAAGTTGCATGCCCACACCTATTTTACGACACATGTATAAATGTTGTGTTAATTGCAAATTATTAAACAACAAAGATATAAATAAAATATATTGCAAGTCATAATGATGTTCGTGTAATTGATAGAAAATAAAATAAAAGTATCATAATTATGTGTCGTGAGCTTTGTGACACATTTCCACTTGCATCATGCTCTATTTGTTTGACATAAAAATGTGATGTGAAATGAGAAAAAAATTATCTTAATTTACCACATTAGTTTGCTGTAGTGCGAAAACACTCTGTATTTTGGGTTTATTGGAAAATATAGAACTAGGTTTACTTTGGGGTAAAATCAAACCCATCATGAACAGGTAGCGTTAGGCCGTAATCAGGATAATGATTTTCACTTTTGAATATAAAATCAGGTAAGATTAATGGGTAACATCATCTATCTAAGAGTAGAATGTCATCTTCTTGTTGATGACATGATATGAACCAATCATGCATACATATACTTTAACCGACTTGGATGCAAATGTTTTTTATTGTATTTTTAATATCCCTGTCCCTCTTTTTCTTTTTCTATACCAATCGCCATTTCGATGTTGATTTATGATTTGGAGATATAGTATTTAAATTGTACCAATACTTAGTGTATTAATAATAGAGCCGTAAGGAGTTGATCATCCTCAGATGATGACAAGTTGCTTGTTGTTCCTAGTCTCTATAACAATCCACTGATGAAGAAAATTAACGAGCTCAAGCTTTTTTCTTCGTGTTTGTTAAGTACATAGATTAGAGGGCTGTTTGGCAACTCCTTAATTAAAATGGAACTATAGGTTAGGCTCTGGCCTCATTTTGAGAAAAATTATGTTTTAGAAATACTAGATTAATCTTAACCTAGTTTTTCCTAGGTCAAGGAGCGCTACCTAAACTAGTTCTTTTGTGAACCAAGAAGGAATTGCTTTACAAAAGAACCGGTTTGTGACAAAACAAAAGAAAATTGATCCTGGTCTAGTTTTATCAAAGTTGCAAAGCACAAGCTAGGGATGCAAAAGGATATGTATTCGTACAAACATGGATACTAAATATTCATGGGGAGATATTATGAACATAAATACAACATCGTTTAAATTTTTTATAGGATAAGGAAATATAGGTAAAATATCTAGGCCCCAATGAGGATATAGAAGCATCCATTCTTACTGAGTGTTAAAACTATAGTTTAATAATAAATTAGTAGATTTGAAACTGATTTTCATGATTTAGAGATCTAATTTTATGTTTGTTACATAGCTCCTGATAGCTCTCACATGACCGGATAGAGAAAGAATGAACCATATAGCCCCGTGCGGAGTAAGGGTTTTCTTGTGACTTAAGCAGGGGTACGAGAGACAGTGTGGTAGAACATTGTTCGTACAAGATCGTTAGAACATTGTTCATATATAATATATTTTGTTTGAATAATAACAAACTCTTATTTACTATTGATACATTTATTTGATGATATATTTCATGAATAAATAGGTACAAGCAAGATTGATTCTAAATAAACGTTGATTTCAGCCTTCGAACCATCGATGATCAAGAGGCTCCCATCAATGGTCAAACATCTCATTGATGGTTATAGGAGCTAATTGGAGAAAAATAGAAAGAGAAATTGGCATTATGGGCGATCTACAGTGACCCATCAATGGTCATAGGCAACTATCGATGGTTACATGAGTTAATCGAAGAAATCCAAAAACTACAATCAGCATCATTGATGGCTACAATTGAACCATCGATGATCGCCTAGGGACCATTAGTGATCATCAATGGTAATGATGTTGGAAGTTCATGCTAATTACATGAAAAATACGCAACGGAAGACTATATGTATAATAATACTAAGCATGTAGAGAGCATGAAATACAAACTAGGATCATCCTAATTAAATCTAACATGATCCCTATAATAAAGGGATCAACCATGAGCATTAAAGGCTTACTTTCGTAGCGTGATTCGATGGTAGATCGATCAATCCCTAGCTTGTTATCCTTGTTGTTGTAAACCTCCTTGTAGTGGATCTCCAAGTCTTCAAGTCAGATTGATAAAATCGGAGTCTTCTTAAGACACAAGGCAAGATATTCACCCCGGGGTACTACAAAATCCTACTAGTTCCTCTTACTCAAATATTGCTAGAGTTTAGTAAGAGGTAGAGCCCTCTTTTATTCTCTTATGGAAAAAACCACTTAGCCAACTTTTTATTAACGTTTCCATAAGAGAGAGAGATTATATATATAGAGTGAGACATTGTAAAACCCCGTAAATTTGAATATTTTATGATAAATAATAATAAATATGTTATATAGTAAAAAATAATATATTTTGATGTTTGGATATAATAATAATTAATTTGAGATCAATTCAATGTATATTTATAAAAAATATGAGTGCAAATGCATAAAACATGCACAAAGGCCAAAAGAGTGAAAATCTGGGAATAATGACCAGTTATGAGTTTTTAAGTTTTTTATACCAATGCATTTAGAATTTGGAAAAGTATAAAAGACCAAAGTTGTAGGTCTCTTCTTAATCTTTCCAGCAAGTCTTAGAACACCTTATTCTGAGGTTGGATGAGGAAGTTACAGTCAAAATACCAAAGAGGTATTTTCCTAGTCAGATCAGGTTTCCTGGTTCGGGTTGGTTTCTGGTATTTTCAGGCCCACACCCGTTTTTCTACTATATATAACATGTATTCACGAAATTTTCAGTATTATTTTAGTATTTTAAAACCCTAACAACCACCAAACCCCCCCAAACCCTAGTTTGATTTCTTGGAGAAGATTGGAGGCTTTCAAGTGGATTTTTGTTGATTTTTTGGCTTTTGGAGTGGAGATATCTTTTGACGTTGCTTCTAAAAGGTTTTCCTACAACCCCAGGAGAGTATCATCTCTACTAATCCCCCTCCCAGTTTTTAAAATATTTTTAAAGAGATTTAAACATATTTTGTAGAGCCTAAACGAATAGATTATGTATAAAAGACAACTCTTTTATATTATATGTATAAAGATTTGGTCTTTTCATGCTAAAATGGTTGAGAACATTTTTACAGATGTGATTTAGATATGATAATGATTTTAAAATTTGGTTAATCTAAAGAAAGAAATTTGATTCGTCGTTTTGAGCTTTTATGCATGTTTTAGGGTTTTGAATACAAATCTAATGCATAAAATTATGTTTATAATTGTTGAGTTGTTTCCAGATGTTCATATCTACTGTGGCATGTTTGCATACAAATTTTATAAAGTTTTAGATATGTTTATATTGAGGAAACACGACATGATCACGATACATACAACTAGTTTGGAAAACTAGAATCAGGATCCACGGTCGACCGCCACGGTCGACCGCGTGCAGGATAGAGACTTGGGTAGTCTCTGGAGCCCATCGCAGTCGACCACCACTATCGACCGCCAGTTTGATGTTGGCCTGTGCATGTTGTTTGGATTTGTTTTGGTTTTTAGAGAAAATTCCTCGATCTCGTACTGTTATATTATAGTGTTCGAGAGTTGTTTAACACGTAGGATGATGGTGAACTTCAGAAATGAACATGCACACCGAGATTGGTGCATGTATGCTAGGTTGTGTTAGATTAACACACTTTTAACACGAGTTAAATTGATAAACACATATGAATAATGATGTTCTATTCGTATCCGGAAATAGGGAGATGAAACATATTTGCCGTAGAACTATTGAGTAAGAGTATTACAATAGTATCGTTATTACATGTATCCGGAATAAGAAAATAATAAAACCTATTTGTCGCAGAATGATTGAGTAAGAGTATTACAAAAGTATCGTTATTACACGTATCAGGAATAGTGAGATAATAAATCCTATTGCCACAGAGCGATTGAGTAAGAGCATTACAAGAGTATCGCTATAGTACAAGATGATGCACACATAGATATTTGATCAGTTATAAGTTTTTACTTCCATGATAGACTACCCGTGAGTAGGGTATTTACTTTAAGATTTTGGCACACCCGTTATGAACGATAGTTATTTTTCGTTTTGGTTTGGTTGGCATCCTATTATATTAGAGCAGATTACTCGGATGTACTTCGAGATAAGATGATTATTCTTTATGTTGGAGATTGGAGTATTTATCATTGATTATTTATGTTTCCTTCATAGAAAGTTATATGAATGATTTGATATATGTATGTACTGACTCTATTTTCTTACATACTCCAATCCTTTCCCCTGGGGAGAGGTAGTGATGATCTCGCTAGCGCTTTGACACTCGTTGTTTCCCCTCTTTCAGGTAGTGAGTCCGACGCACGGAGAGTCGTAGGTTGATGGGACATCTTAGTTGTTCGTTTAGCTACTTATCATATTTTGTAGTTATTACAGAACTCCACATGTAGTTGATTATTTTCAGACTCTAGATTGATATTTTGTTTCATAGAGTTGAGAGCTATTATGAGACTTTGTTTATTTGACTCATTGTATTTGAAATTCAGTTCAGATTCAGAGATATATCTATTTCATCCCAGTTGGGCTCATTATTGATATTTCATATGCTTCTTTAGTGTACATTCGGTGTCGTTCTATTTCTATTTTGCCTGTCTGTATCTTCATCTATTTATTGTTTCCACTAGAGAGATAGTGATTATGATGGTAAAACATGTCGTAGCATGGTGTTTGGTACTTGGCAGGTTTGACAATCCGGGTTTTATCTTGGACTGCAGCCTTGTGTGAACCCTAGGGCGTCACAATTGGTATCAGAGCTCTAGTTTAGTATCCTTAGGATCATTCAAGTGTCAAATTGTGGAGCTAGGATATAGTTTCCTAGGATTCATGTATAGAGTCCGCTAGGAATTTCTAGAATGAGTGAGGACGATATGTGCGTATATCTCAAAATTTCAAAAAAAAAATTTACGACAATTATTTTATGTTGATTTAAAGTATTTGCGTGAATACTATATGTTATGAATACGTGTTGTGATATGTTATATATGTATATGTATATATGTTTGCGATCTCACTTACTGTGATCAGAAGCTCTCCTCTCGATATTATAAATGTTAGGACGAGGATGCGGTCGAGATAAAACTCGCACCCGGAGAGCTGGGCAAGCAGAGTCTGAACCGCAGTAGGCTCCACAGTATTTGATCGACTTTATGGCATCAATTACAGAAACAAAGACTAGCAACACTCGAGGAGGGAGTAGCGAGCCACATTACATTTTCTAGAGTTCCACCACCAATTGTACCAGTCATGCCTAATGAAGAGGTAATAGCAATGATTTCATCATCACCACAACTAGTTGTTGATAGAACCGCATAGCACGAGGTTTGGCTCTAAAAGAATAGGAAGGATATCAGACACTGAGAACACCATAGTACAGGGCACACTAGATTCATATGCAGCTTATAAATAAAAAGGAATATGTGATAATTTCTTAACGTAGACTCAATACTAAAATTCAGCACAGAGGATATCACTGGAGAATAGCAGCAAAGGATAGCTACGATTTCAAATTTTCGTCGGGACAGTGAATATCACTTATTTGGGAAAATTTTGTTTACTTCTTCGACAAGAAGTTAGAGCTAGTTTGCTTAAAACAGTGAGATATGCCTATAGTTAATTACGAAATCAAGACTAGCATGATAGCAATGACAAGGACAAGAGGCTTATTATGGGATCTAGAAGACCCCAGCAGCGGGGTAAGGATTTTTACCATCAGCAACAAAGATATTATAAGAAGATAGCACAACATGATTTGATAGCGCCGCAGCAGTGCATGATTCAGGACACATGATACAATTATAACAAGATCGGACATGGAGCGAAGAATTATCGCAGTATACTAGCAGGAGACTAGCATGATACAGATCAGGATCAATAATCTTAGGGCAGCAGTTACGGCCAGCATCGGAGGATATATGTGCTACCAGTTATTCCGAGGATTTAGGGGCATATAGGCCAGAATTGTGCTATTTAGAGTATTCATCAGTGTCAGATGGACCAATGTGTTTCACCGCCAGCAGCGCAGTAGGCACCGGCCACCCGCAGAGTTTATGTAGTCGTACCATGTGATCATAGTACGAGCAGAGTTTTCGTAGTAAATTCTTATCTAGCTCAAATCTTGTTTGATTCAGGACCTTCGTATTCTTTCATAACTCATGCCTTCATGTATAGGCTTCAGTTAGTTACACATCCCTTAGATGTTCTGTTATCAGTTTCTACTCCTCTAGGGAAGGTGTCCCTATTAGAGAGTATATGTAGGAGGTGTGTCATCAGTATAGATGAGTTTGAGTTCATCCTTGACCTGGTCATTTTGTGGATGTCGAATTTTGACGTCATTCTTGGTATGAAATGGTTATCATCCTACAATATTAGTAACGACTATTTTGCTAAAACAGTATGCTTGTGAGCATTCATTGCGATTGTATAGATAGTAGCAACCTCATAGGGTAACCAGAATGCGGAGTCATTTCTGGAATACATCGAGGAGGTGATGATACGGGATCGGGGTGTAGTTTTGAGGGAGACCGGAGTTGTCTCAGAGTATCAGGATGTCGTTCAGGACATACCTACGTTTTCTCTAGTGAGAGAGGTTGTTTTCCTGCATCAAGTTGCAGCAGGCACCGTACCAATATTCCGAGTACCTTATCATATCATATGGCACCCGCTGAGATGAGTGAGCTATGTTGGCTTTCTTGTTTTGATGATATTTAACAAACAATTTACCACTAATGTTGTTTGTCTAGTATTTTTGTTTTTCTTATTTATTATAGACAAACAATATAGTTGGAGGATGGATGGAATAGAGCTCAACGATGATATCCAATGGAGGTTGGCGGAATTATAGAGTGAAGCATCGTACAATTCAAGTTCAAGATCCAAGTTTAGCTTCATCCACAACGTGTACCAAGTTAAGCTCAATGAAGATCAAGATCAAGCTTGGGTAATTTAGTTTAGGATTTATATTATGTGTGTTAAGTACGGTAATTTAGTTTAGGATTTATATTATGTGTGTTAAGTACGTTAAGCTCAATATCATATACACACACACTTATTGGTTTCTTCGTATATATATATATATATATATATACATAAGTTTTTGGTTTTTATGCATATATATAGTTATATATATACATACATGTGTTTTGGTATTTATGATATTACATATTTCATACTCTATTGTGTTTTAGTACTTATTGCATAGAATATGTAATTTTGTGAAAATATTATCTTATTAGTTTATAGACTTCAATATCAGTTTATACATATTTTACTAAGTCTATAAAAACATTTCACAAAGTTTTAAAAGTTGGTTTATGTCAAAACATCAAAATTCAAGTATCTCATATTTTCATGTTTTGGACTATTTTGTAAAATGATGATATTTTTCATTTGGAAAGTCCTTTTTGGAAACCAGTTATTGTAGCACGTTTATTATCATGTCTACAATTATTCCCCAAAGTTTTACATTTTTTGGAATTTATTTAATATTTTTAAACAGTGTTTTAAAATCAGCAAACAGTTTTCTAAATCAGACGCACCGGTCGATCGAAGATGTCTGCTTGTTTTCTTTTGTTTTCGACCTGGATAGCGGTTGACCGAAATTTCCGTCGGTCGACCGAAATTTCCACTGGTCGACCACCGTATGTTCAACGGCTAGTTTTTTGTCCTTTGCCCAATGGCTATTTTCTGGGTTTTATCTGGGGTTTGCTGTTGGTTTTTCTCTCCTATATAAACCCTCAAACCCCTTATTTTCTGGGTTTTATCTGGGGTTTGCTGTTGGTTTTTCTCTCCTATATAAACCCTCAAACCCCTTTCAAAACAAGAGCCAAGAAGTTTTTAAAAGAAGTTTTTAAACAAGGGTTTAAGCTTGTTTTGTTTGGTTTAAGTTTGTTTTGGGTTTGCTGTTACAAAGAGGAGTTCACATCAGCTATTGAAGAGTTCATCTTCAACATTTTTTCATCCTCTCTTTGTGTTTATAGAAAAGTTTCCTTAACTCTATTTCCTAGCATTTCTACTATTGTATTTCATATCAATCTTATTGCTAGTTCTTATTGAGTTAAGTTTTTATTGAATCTCAATGTTACACACACCCACTTGAGCTTATTGTATTTGCATACATAGTATATTAGGATTGTGAGAGATTGTAACATTGAGTTGTGCTTAATTGAGTTCTCATCTATTGTAGAGAACAAATTTATATTTGTTACATTGAGAGTTGTGTAAGGTTTTCGGTGAGCTAAAAAACCAAGTGTGTTGTGAAGTTTTTGGTGAACTAGAAAACCGATTGTGAGGAGTGACGTTGATCGGTGAGCGTTAAAAACCGACACTGTGAGGTGTAAACGTTATTCGTGTGAGCGTAAAAAACCCGGGGACGGAAGGTCCGAACTCCGTGATCATATTTTGTGTTTGAGTGTGCTTTGGCGTTTATTTATACTTGTGTTTATATTTCTTGTCGCCATTGTCATTAGCTCATTATTTATATGATCCACTATCTAGTTCATATTGTTTACCCCTTGTGTTAGTTTTATATCCTTGCATATACATATATCATATTGTGTATCTCTTTGATAGGATATATCATCTGTGTTAGTTTTTATATCCTTGCATATACATATATCATATTGTGTATCTCTTTGATAGGATATATCATCTTGTGTTAGTTTACATATCCTTGCATATATATATTCATCATATAGGATATATCTCATTGTTCATATTGCTTATCCTAGCTTATATACTTGTTGTATTTCATACTTGCTAGGATAACTTGTTAATTAATTTTAATTAGCATTTAATCGGATTAGATTAGCATAAGACCCTAATCACCCCCCCCCCTCTAGGGTCTAACAATTTACAGACTCAGCTAGATGAGTTGTTATCTCAGAGATTCATTATCTGGAGTCATTTTTTTCCATGGAAGCACCGGTCCTCTTCGTGGAGAAGAAGGACAGTAGCAAGTAATTATGTATAGATTATCGTGAGTTGAACATGATCACTTCCTGGATCACGGATCCACTGTCGAGGATTTATAACTTGTTCGACTAGCTGCGGGGAGCGCAACATTTCTCGAAGATTGATCTTCGTTCTAGTTATTTCCAGTTGCGAGTGCGGTAAATGGATATTTTCAAAATCGTATTTTCTGACTCGATATGGGTTTTTTTGATTTCTTGTCATGCCATTTGGGATGACCAATACACCCGCGATATTCATGGATTTAATGAACCAGGTTTTCCGTCCATGTTAGGACCAGTTCGTAGTCGTTTTATTAACAACATCCTTATCTTTTCGAGATCGGAGGCAGAACACGAGCAACATCCTCTATTTGCATTTGTGGGCATTGCAAACAGTCGAGATTGGAGGTAACAGTGATACACAAAGTTCAGCAAATACGAGTTTTGGCTATCAGAGGTCAGATTTTTTTAGACTACGTCATCAGCATCGAAAGCATAGCAGTGGATCCAGCAAATGTTGAGGCTGTACTTGATTAGGAGTCGGTATGAACCATTACGGAGATTTGTAGTTTTGGTAGGGTACGAGAGAAAGTTCATTCAGAACTTTTTGAAGATTGTAAAACCACTTACATGCCTTACGAAGAAGGGTGTATAGATATGTATTATCAGTATGATAACACTTACTTTGAGCACGAGGTGCCAGGAAGCCTTTGAGACTATTAAGGCTAGATAGACTACGGTAACAATTCTGATTTTTCTAAGCAGTGATACGACATTTGTCGTTTACGTGGACACATCACTAGCATGCCTAAGAGGTGTTTTGATACAGACCCAGAGGGTATGACTTATATTTCACGATAGTTGAGGCGCATCGTACCAGATATGCAGTGCATTCAAGCACAAGGAAAATGTACAAAGATGTAAAAAGACGCTTCTAGAGGTGTTTTCAGGATTTATTCAGTAGTCAATTATGATATTCTAGTATTGTCCATCCACAAATGGATGGATAAACGGAGAGAGTAAACCAAGTGTTAGAAAACATGTAGCATACATGTATTATAGATTTACAGGATAGCTGGGAGGATCATATCTTATTGATTGAGAGCATACATGTATTATAGATTTACAGGATAGCTGGGAGGATCATATCTTATTGATTGAGTTTGCTTATTGGCATGACACCATATGAAGGATAGCTGGGAGGATCATATCTTATTGATTGAGTTTGCTTATTGGCATGACACCATATGAAGCATGGTAAGGAAGACATTATAGATTGTTTATTCATTGGACAGAATTACAAGAAAGTTTATTGCTTAGATAGGAGCTTGTAAGGTAGACTATAGAAAAGGTAACAAAAATTCGGGAACGCATTCTTGCAACGCATAGTCATCGGAAGAGTTACGTAGACCAGAGACGAGGATCGTTAGAGTTCTAGATTAGCGACTATGTCTTATTGAAAATACCGCCGATGTATTTAGTGACTCGGTAGACGGGGAAAGTTTACCCCAAGGTATATTGGCACATTCGTGAGAGTTATACATTTTGGAGCCATTTCATATGGGCTAGATATTCTAGCATCAATATCGAGTAGACACGATATTTTTCCATGTTTTGATAATTTAGAAGTAATTACACGACGAGGAGTAGTAGAGGATGATTGATGCACCAGAATTTGAGTTTCAGATAGATTTAACTACTGTAGAGATCACGGGTTGTATTCTTACTAGAGAGGACGAGAGGCTTAGAAAGGAAGTAATACCTTAAGTTACAGTTCAATAGAGATAGAAAAGAGATGAGGAGGCTTCTTGGGAGCGCGAGGAGGATATGCGTCTCGACTACCCGCAACTGTTCGAGTGGGTAAATTGATTTTGTTATAGCTTATTGATGTTTATGATTTTTGATTGTTCTATATGGTCATATTTATATTTAAGGCTAAAATGGGGGTATTAACACTTAGCTCCTAATCATTCAGAATACACGGTATATATATGGGGGGTTCCTTGTTTGGATTTTTCGCCTGACGTACTAGTTTCGTTTAGTTAGGGGTTAAGTGGGAGCATTCGCATTTTAGATCGTTAAGCATAAATATTACTAGTGATTCATATGTAGAGATTAATGGTACGAGATGTGTACGGGAGGGTTTCCTTGTCTGGATTATTCCCTCTTAGTGCTTTTCTCATGTTATTAATTCTAAAGATGCGATTGTGGAATTTCGGGGACGAAATTCTTTTAAGGGGGGAAGAATGTAAAACCCCGTAAATTTGAATATTTTATGATAAATAATGATAAATATGTTATATAGTAAAAAATAATATATTTTGATGTTTGGATATGATAAGAATTAATTTGAGATCAATTTAATGTATATTTATGAAAAATATGAGTGCAAATACACAAAACATGCACAAAGGCAAAAAGAGTGAAATTCTGGGAATAATGGCCAGTTATGAGTTTTTAAGTTTTTCATACCGATACAATTAGAATTTTGAAAAGTGTAAAAGACTAAAGTTGTAGGTATCTTCTTTTACTTTCCAACAAGTCTTACATCACCTCATTTTGAGGTCGGATAAGGAAGTTACAGTTAAAATACCGAAGAGGTATTTTCCTAGTCAGATCAGGTTTCCTGGTTCGGGTTGGTTTCGGGTATTTTCAGGCCCATACCCATTTTTCTACTATATATAACATGTATTCACGAAATTTTCAATACTATTTTAGTATTTTAAAATCCTAACAGCCACCAAACCCCCCCAAACCCTAGTTTGATTTCTTGGAGAAGATTGGAGGCTTTCAAGTGGATTTTTGTTGATTTTTTGGCTTTTGGAGTGGAAATCTCTTTTGACGTTGCTTCTATAAGGTTTTCCTACAACTCTAGGTGAGTATCATCACTACTAATCCCCCTCCTAGTTTTTAAAATGTTTTTAAAGAGATTTAAACATATCTTATAGAGCCTAAACAAATAGATTATGTATAAAAGACAACTCTTTTGTATTATATGTATAAAAATTAGGTCTTTTCATGCTAAAAGGGTTAAGAACATTTTTATAGATGTCATTTAGATATGATGATGATTTTAAAATATGGTTAATCTAAATAAAGAAGTATGATTCGTTGTTTTGAGGTTTTATGCATGTTTTAGGGTTTTGAATACAAATCTAATGCATAAAATTATATTTATAATTATTAAGTCGTTTCCAAATATTCATATCTACTGTGGCATGTTTGCATACAAATTTTATGAAGTTTTAGACATATTTATATTGAGGAAACACGACATGATCACGATACATACAACTAGTTTGGAAAACTAGAATCAAGATCCACGGTCAATAGCCACGGTCGACCGCGTGCAGGACAGAGACCTGGGTAGTCTCTGGAGCCCGTTGCGGTCGATGTCGACCATCATGGTCGACCGCCAGTTTGATGTTGGCCTGTGCATGTTGTTTGGATTTGTTTTGGTTTTTCGAGAAAATTCCTCTATCTCGTACTGATATATTACAGTGTTTGAGAGTTGTTTAACACCTAGGATAATGGTGAACTTCAGATGTGGACACGCACACCGAGATTGGTTCATGTATGCTAGGTTGTGTTAGATTGACACACTTTCGACACGAGTTAAATTGATAAACACATATGAATAATGTTGTATTGTTCGTATCCGGAAATAAGGAGATGAAACCTATTTGCCGCAGAACTATTGAGTAAGAGTATTACAATAGTATCGTTATTACATATATCCGGAATAGGAAAATAATAAAACCTATTTGTCACAGAACGATTGAGTAAGAGTATTACAAAAGTATCGTTATTACACGTATCCGGAATAGGGAGATAATAAATCCTATTGCCGCAGAGCGATTGAGTAAGAGCATTACAAGAGTATCACTATAGCACAAGATGATACATACATAGATATTTGATCAGTTATAAGTTTTTACTTCCATGATAGACTACCCGTGAGTAGGGTATTTACTTTGAGATTTTGGCACACCCGTTATGGACGGCAGTTATTTTTTGTTTTGGTTTGGTTGGCATCTTATTATATTGGAGCAGATTACTCGGATGTACTTTGAGATAAGATGATTATTCTTTATGTTGGAGATTGGAGTATTTATCATTGATTATTTGTTTTTCCTTCATAGAGAGTTATATGAATGATTTGATATATGTATGTACTGACTCTATTTTCTTATATACTCCTATCCCTTTCCCTGTGGAGAGGTAGTGATGATCTCGCTAATGCTTTGATGCTCGTTGTTTCCCCTCTTTCAGGCAGCGAGTCCGGCGTACGAAGAGTCGCAGGTTGATGGGACATCTTATTTGTCCGTTTAGCTACTTATCATATTTTATAGTTATTATAGAACTCCACATATAGTTGATTATTTTTAGACTCTAGATTGATATTTTGTTTCATAGAGTTGAGAGCTATTGTGAGACTTTGTTATTTGACTCATTGTTTTTGAAATTCAGTTCAGATTCAGAGATATATCTATTTCATCCCAATTGGGCTCATTTTTGATATTTCATATGCTTCTTCTGTGTACATTCGGTGTCGTTCTATTTCTATTTTGCCTGTCTGTACCTTCATCTATTTATTATTTCCACTAGAGAGATAGTGATTGTGATGGTAAAACATGTCGTAGCATGGTGTTTGGTGCTTGGCAGGTTTGACAATCCGGGTTTCATCTTGGACTGTAGCCTTGTGTGAACCCTGGGGCGTCACAGACATGTCATGACTCATCTCATGAGTCATGCCATAAGTCATCTAAATGTAATGATTCCTTTCATGAGTCATGCAATGACTTATCTCATGAGTCATGCAAAGAGTGAGTCATCTAAATGTAATGATTCCTTTCATGAGTCATGCAATGACTTATCTCATGAGTCATGCAAAGAGTCATGAAGAATCAAAACTATGTGCTAAAACCGAGTCATGCAATGACTTATCTCATGAGTCATGCAAAGAGTCATGAAGAATCAAAACTATGTGCTAAAACCTTGTTCCCAAACTATACCACCTTAATGACTCGTCTCATGACTATTTAATCAAAGTATAATGAAATGTGTGTATTTCATAAATAAAAATACCACATCAACACGGTGTTTCATAAATACGGTATTTCATAATTTTCTAATAATTAACTAATAAGTCATCATATGACCAAAAATCAATGAGTTGATCAAAAGTCAACTGTTGACCAAAAAGTCAACCAGTTGACTAAAAGTTAACTTTATGAAAAAAATACTGGAATTCATTTCTTAAGCACATAGCATTCTGATTTTACTGATACATATAACCGTTTATGTGTATCCGGTGAAAATCACATATGCGTATCAATCATACAGATTAACTCTATAAATTATATTTTATAAGATTCAAGTACGCGCTTGGTGTGACATTAGGACCCAACATAAGACTCGGTAGTGAATCATATCCACAAGTACAACAGAGATGCTAGCTACACATGAAGACTACCTGGGTATAAGTTGTGATAAATGTCTACAAGATGCTTACACAATTTTATCAGGACCACTCAGTGATAACATTATACAGACGGTCTCTTTGTCAAACAATGTCAAACTATCAAGCATAGGGTATGGTAAACTGTCAAACCCTAATAGCTTGATTTGTGTTTGTTGATATTAAACTTATCTATTCCTTTATACAAAAGGGAGAACCAGAGAATCACTGTTCATGCTACTGTAAATTGAACAGTAATTGATTGTGGAGCCCACTTCCTTCCACTGACATATTTCCCACAATTTTAAATCACAACTAAAAATTTGAAATTCGAATCTCCCCCAATTTCAAATCATTGTTGTCATATATCTGTATCAGCTCAAAATTTAAATTTCAAAACACCCCCAATAATTCTCACCCCGACCCTCATTCGTCAGAGATAAAAAAATCGCCTCAAGAAATCATCACAAACGATCTCTGCCTTCTGATCCCCGAGTATAGACAATCGCCGATCCCCAAACCTAAGCTCAAACGCCTCAAGAAATCATCATCGTCGTCCTCAGCAGCAGAAGCAGCAATCCCCGCTTGGAGTCTTCGATTTCTCCAATGCCACTCTCTGTCTCTATTCATTAGATCCCCATTTCTAGGGTTTTTTTAGCCCCCGCAGATCGAAGCTCGATTCCCCCCCAGATGTCTTCGCTTGCGGCGTTCTCCTCTGGCTCCAGGGCTTCGGTCTCGAATCTCCTACGGAGCTCGAGGAGTGGAGTGATCGGAGTGCCTCTTAGGATTTTGGGGGGATCGAGAGCGATGAGTTTTGATTTGAGGAGGGGGAGGATGGTGAATGTGATGGCCAAGATCATGAAGAAGGGGAAGGTGAAGCACGAGATCGATCCCAATGCCAAGATCGTGAATTTTTTTTTATATTACTTACTATGCTACGAATTATTCTTTGAGCTTTTGATCTTACTCACAAACTTGAAAAGATAGCTTAATTTTGGTCTCATGGTTTGTAGGTACAAAAGATGGCTGCTGAAACTGGACTAGACTCCATAGATCAGGTCTTATCTCTTGAGTCTAAGTATGAGCAGGTAATTTTTATTTTTTATTTTTTATTTTTGAAAATTCTAAGCTCACTTTTTAGCAATTAGGATGCTTTCTTTTTTAAGAAAATAGCCGGTCCTTCTGTTCCTAAACTATAACAATTCAGAAAATAAGGGAGATGTATTGAAACAGTTTCAGTAAATAAATGCAAGAGGAACATCATATTCAATCGAAAAATTTACTTAAGAATAATTTGTTCAGCCTCGATAACAGAGGAGAGTCATCACAAATGCTAAGTCAAATATCTAGCCAAGCATCACAATCTATCTCTGATGACTTCCTACAATCGACTGAAAGAAAGAATCTAGATGAGCTACGTGAAATTCGAGAGGTAAAGTGAACAATAATACTTATTTTTAAATCTGTATTTTTTCATGTTCAATCTGTAGTCCTGTTTGAAAGTAATGACATTGATGGCAGTTTTTCAGAATCTTTTGCTTCCATTAGTGTTATTGCATGACTTCTAAACTATGGTAAAAGTTATCGTTTAATTCCAAACATCATGACCCATGAGTAAAATTAGCATATGCATCTATGTTACGTTGGCGACTATTATATACATTGAGAAAGAATATAATTGGTTTTAGAATGCTTGCAATAAGTGTAAGAGGAAGGCAAAGCCTGATGGGGGAAAATTTAGGTGTGACTATTGTCATGAATATGTGAAGGTGGTTGTGCCAACGTATTATAGTTCTAAAAAAATACAGGTATTATTAAGCTTTAGTTCCTTAATTTCTAAATGCAACAAAAACTGTTTTATGAAAGGCATGTTTAAGATCTACTAAGACATTTTAATCTTAACTTTTTTTCGGTAGGGCCATGGAGAACAGCTGCAATCCCCAAACTATAGTAAATCTATGAAGCGGCTTGATAAAACTGAAAAGGTATTATCTTCAACATAATAACTCATTTGAGTATTAGTATTCGTTAATTATGGAAAATGACTTATCTTAAGTATATAACATGAACAATTTTAGAAGCTTATAGAATCTTTCTTGAGCACTTATAATTCAAATTAGGCTTACTGAACTTTGACTCCTTTAGTTTTAAATTCAACGATTATAGTTCTGAAAATAATTAGGTAGTATTCTACTTTGATTCTTTTTTTTTAAATGTAACAATTATATTTCTAAAAAAAGGGCAGGTATAAAATAGAGCTACTAAGACATGTTACTCTTAAATTTTTTTTGTAGGATATTGGAGAACAATTTCAGTCCCCAAACTACATATCTACGTTACATCTTAATGCCAAGTTGTCCTGTTATGTTACTACTTTGTTATTGTTTATTCAGGCACAAATGATGCTTTTAATGAAACCACAGGAATTAGATGCAACAAGAGGGTGCAAACTTTGAATGAGTCAAGGAACACCCATGAGTGATATTTCAAATGGTAAGTGTAAGACAATATTTTTTAGTTTTCCTGTTAGAAAAAAATGCATTACAAGAGAGAATATCTATTGAAGAGTTTACAAGTTTTATGAATTGTTAGTATGTGCAGCCTTATCAATTAAAGCTTAATCCACTTTTTTCCAGACTATTTTGTTATAACTCAATTAACATGTTTATTTGGAATAAATAAATCTTATAATTATCTATAACTTGCAGCTGGACATTCATTGCTACATTCGGCCAATTCTATTCTAAGGAATATTGGTGCCAACTCTAATTCATCGCCAAATCAGATAGGCATATTATCAAATTCCCCTAATGGACTCCTCAAGTGCTTTAGTGAACTTGACAGATGGATCAACTTCTGAAAATCAACTATATATGGATGGCAAGGGTGCAAATTGCTTTCAAATGAACCAAAGACAAGCTTTGAGAAACCATTAGTTTACTTAGCTTCTCAAGCAATGTATACTTTCCACTTGGTTACCTGAAAAATTGTTTTTGAGTGTTGTTATTCTAAAATTAGTCAATTTTGAGTTATTTATAGAGTTTGTATTCTATTTTTCCATTTGACATCCTTTTGGTTTATTTTGTTCTTGCAATTACAGAAGCTAGGACAACAGTTTCAACGACTCCAATATCTTTTACTTTTGTCCATGTTTTCAGTAAGATTCAAGGATCTACAATGGAATCAAGGATTTGTTTGCTTACTATTTCAATGAGAGACCCAATCCCAACTTAAGCAGCTCTTCAAATTTAAGGTTTAATTCTTACTCTCCTTTTGATTTTACTTCAGCCATTATCTTGCTTTTTGCAAAGCTTTTTCATCATTAAATATGTTTTTCAACTGCTCCACCACAGATTGATGGAAATGAAAGCACATTAAGTCTATTAATAAGACCGTGGATGTTTTAGTGGAGAGCTCAATGGACGCGTGAGTACGACCTCCGTGGTCATTAAACTTGCTTCGGCAAGTTCTGATTTTGAGATCAACGAGGAAACTCGTTTCAATAACGCGGGGCTGGACTCCGTCGTTTCATCTTTCTTGACGCGGGGGTCGACCTGCGCGTCTGAGATTTTTGACGCGAGGGTCAACCTACGCGTCTGAACTTTCTGACGCGGGGTTCGACTTTCGCGTCTAAGCTTGTCTGACGCGGGGTTCGACCTTCGCGTCTGAGATTGTCTGACGCGGGGTTCGACCTTCGCGTCTGAGATTGTCTGACGCGGGGTTCGACCTTCGCGTCTGAGATTGTCTGACGCGGGGTTCGACCTTCGCGTCTGAGATTGTTTGACGCGGGGTTCGACCTTCGCGTCTGGGCTTGTTTGACGCGGGGTTCGACCTTCGCGTCTGAACTTGTTTGACGCGGGGTTCGACCTTCGCGTCTGAACTTGTTTGACGCGGGGTTCGACCTTCGCGTCTGAACTTTGATTTTGAGTTGTCTAACTCTTTTCTTCTTTTTGCAGTGCGCCATACCAGTGAGCCTCTTCTTTTTCGCCACCACTTTGGACATGAAGGTGGTGCAGACATGAACATAACTTTCAGCTCGCGTTTAGAACTCCCGGTTTTCCGGATGAGGGAGAAGAGTCGCGTGGAACTGATCACCCAAGCTTCTCATGACACTCTCAGGACGTTGGTTTCGGACGCTCGACTTGAAAGCCCAAGCCGTAAGCCCATAACCAAACCTGGATATCTCTTCGGGGACTTTGTTGACTTCAACGCAAGCACTGCTTATGATGGGGGCTATAAGTGGCTGCGGAGAGTTGAGGAACGCAACCTTTTCTTGCCCAACATGGAGAGGATGTTCCCCCTATCTTATTTCCAATGCGCTTCCGTCCCGAGGCGTATGGATTGGCCCCTGGTTAAGGATCAAGATGGGGTTGCTCTCGGAACTCTGACTTTCTATGGGGTCCGCACCGTTGGTTATAATCGGCAGGTGACAGCTTTACGGCCGAGTTTATTTGCTAAGGAGTATCCCCTTGGCGAAGCACCCAGTCCGGCAAAGACCTTCGTTAAGAGATTCCTGGAAAAGAAAGGAGAGTTTCCCGCGCAAGGATTTAGAACTCCTGGTTGGGTTCATTCTCCGGTGGCGGGATGGTGGGCCCAGAAAGACCTTCGTTAAGAGATTCCTGGAAAAGAAAGGAGAGTTTCCCGCGCAAGGATTTAGAACTCCTGGTTGGGTTCATTCTCCGGCGGCGGGATGGTGGGCCCAGATGACCAAGTTTGTTCTGAAAGAATTGGAAACTCCTCTTGCCCAAGCTGGATTGCTAGTTCCTGTGCGGGCTACTGAGTTTGGGATTATCCAGAGCCACTTTCATTTCTTCTCCATACTGGAGAAGTATAATCCTGATAGTTGCACTTTCTTCACCCCTGTGGGGGAGCTAGGCTTCGCCCTTCACGAGATGCACGAAGTCTCGGGTCTTATTCTCGGGGATTTGCCGTATGAAGAGTTCGTTCCGGGCTCGGCGGAACTCCAGATTTTAAAGAAGACCAGTCCGGAAATTTATGCCACTCTCTGGGAAGTCATGTGTCACTTCCACATTTGCATGCAGCTGACGGGGGCACGTGGAGGTGGTATTAAGCAAGTGTCTTGGGCGGAATATTTATTCCATAACTTGACCACTAAAGGAGCTTCAGTGACCCGCTTGCCTGCCAGTACTTTGGAGGAGGTTCAGGCTCGAATCGACGACGCTACCTCTCACTACACCAATGAGGCCAAAGAGGATGTTTTCCCGGCTCATACGGAGTTCGAGAGCTTCCATTATCAAGCTCTGATTCCGATTTCCGACACAGCGTTGCTAGCCGGATTTTTAATGTTGTGGCTCAAACGCTGCGTCGTCCCTACTAGGCCGGTCGATGCCCTTGCCGTTGAGGTGGTCTACCCAGCTGTCCTTTTGGCGCACGGGAGACCTGTGAGCCTCCTCAGTGCTATGGTGGGCTGTCTGCAGTATGGACTGCGGGAGTTGGCCTCTGACTTTGTTGGTGTTACAGAGGTGGAGTCTGAGGGTCACAAGACTTTCAAAACTCCCAATCCCAGGGTGCCAATGCCATATACATATTTGATGGCTTGGTACGTGCTCCACTGTCCTCCTATAATGAGTGCAGCTTCTCCCCCGGGAGACTCATTCATCCCATTTGTGCAGCGACTAGAGTCTGCGAAATGGGAAGGGGGGTACATGGTTAGGATCCGCCAAATCTTAACGCGGGATTCCAATTTCCATATCTACCGCTGTTTCCCTGATTTCGAGGGCGGTGTCTATGGAGCAGAATATCAGGATACGACAGGTCCTAATGGATTCACTCAGCTGAGTGGGGGTGTTTTCCACTGGCTTCTATCCATCAGGCCAGGTTATCTGATCTTTCGGCAAGGCGTCAACTGTTTCGTCGAGCCTTACCAACCCTATAGGTTTGCTCGCCAATTTGGGTATGATCAGTTGTATGTCGGGAACCCTCGTCCTCAGCTCTCAGTTATAGCCAACTTGTATGAAGGGGCCAGGGCCTGGTATTATTCTGTAGCGGGTTGTACCAAAGCCGTCTTCAAGCTTCCCCACAAAACCGCTAATTCCTATACCTCCATTAGCTTTTGCAATTGGTATTACGCTGCTTCTCAGACTCCCAACTTCAACTTGAATACATCTTGCCTGAAGGACATTAGGCATATGTATAATTCAAGAAAGGGGTCTAAGACGTCTCGCTTGAGGGGGATCGATGAGTTTCTATCCATCGAGTTTTCCTGTTAGAAAAAAATGCATTACAAGAGAGAATATCTATTGAAGAGTTTACAAGTTTTATGAATTGTTAGTATGTGCAGCCTTATCAATTAAAGCTTAATCCACTTTTTTCCAGACTATTTTGTTATAACTCAATTAACATGTTTATTTGGAATAAATAAATCTTATAATTATCTATAACTTGCAGCTGGACATTCAATTGGGCGATCTTGGGATTCTACCTTCAAACGATAGGGTTTCTAATAGTCGAAGTATTTAACTTTTAACTAGAGAATAGTTAACTCTTGCTGTGTTGAAAGTATTTACATGATAGATTTGTTGCAGTTTATAGTGTTGTCCGTCTATTGCCTTCGTGTACAAAATTGTAAATATCATGTACAAAATAGTCAAATCTAATAAAATCCCAGTTACAATTAAGGCATGAGTATCAACATTTGTTTAAACATCATATAACTATGGTGAGATGACTTTGCCTTCAAATTCCTTCATATACAATTGAAGAAGCTTTTCATTTCGTTGAAGCTTAAGCGAAATGAAAGTGGGGTCTTTCTGCTGCCTGAACTTGGTCATTGTACCTTGGACATTATTGGGCAAATATTATGCTCACATCTGAAAGCAAGAGATGAGCATTTGCCCAATTCCAGTTCACCAATTAGAGAGCAATCCTCAAAATCTGAGGGAGAGCACGTGCAGAATGAAGTTGACGCTGATGTTGCATGAGTGCTGGAATCACTCCCTACGAATGAGTCTGCAACTCCTCCTAGAAGAAGGTGACCATCATCTCATTTTACGTTATTTTCTGAATTTTTCACTAAGTTGTTGAATTACTGCTATCACTCTGTATGGATCTCTATTTGACTAAATGTTGCTTTCTTATACTTTGCACCCTATATCTCTTGAATATAATGAATTGATGGCACTATCAGTAGTTATAGCAATCTGATTGTGGTTTTATTCTTAAAATTTTATCTCAGCTTTAGATTTCTGGAGATGTCATTACTCATTAGATGATTTGCTAAAAAATAATTTCCCCTTCAGGGTAGTTGGACCGGAGATGTCATCTCGGAAGTTATTAGCTACAACTAATGAATTGACTGATGCAGAGAACTTACTCAGGTATTTAGTCATAGAATTTTTCTTAAGCTATTTTTCAATATAGTGTCTGTTTACTTATTCAGCTTTGTCATTGTCTATATGCGGCATGAAAAAATGTTTGAATAATGTCAAGCAAATATAATTATATTATATAACTACCATTCATACAAGCTAAATCTAATTTTTGGTTTTGTTTACATTGAGATTCTGGCATAGCACCCTTTATATGATTTCATGACTAGAATATGAGCTTTTATAGTTATATTTTTGACATGAGATGAAATAAATAGGACCTAACTAAAGCACAAGCTCTTTTTCTATTGAGTTAAATCTCCATGAATTTTCATCAAGACCTCGAACATTGTTTCTTATCAAAATTGGATTATCATGCCGTGTTAGCAAAATTGAAACACGAATTTCATCTTCAACGACTACTTGCTCAAGTATTGTGATCACTATCAGGTCAAACCTTTTTCTTACTGACCTCTTAATGGTAATATACATTTCTCTTTTTTTCAATCGTTACATATTTCTAATCATGCAACTTGCAGTCGATGTTAGGATGATTACATTTTTTTGTCAATTTTAGTTTAGAAGGCATCTTAAAGCTATTTATTAGGATATCCAATGCTACAGTAAATTAAAATTTGGATCGTCCTCTAAATATAAAGAAGTAGATATGGTTTCTAAATTAAATTTAAAATTTGGATCCTGCTTTTTAAGTATAGAGCAGTAGATATATGATTTCTAATTTTAAGCATACAATAATCAAATTAAATATTTTAAAACTTAGAGAAAAGTAAGTTCAAAATGCAATACTTAAAAAAATAGCGAGCCGTGCTTTGCACGGGGTGCACACTAGTCTATTCCTTTATACAAATAGGAGGATCAGAGATTCACTGTTCATGCTCCAGTAAATGCTACAGTAACATTTACTGTAGCATTATTACTGCAGCTAAACGGGTACACTGTAACATTTCAAAGATACTGTAGCAGAGCGGGGGTACTGTAGCACTTCAAAAAATTCAAAACATGCCATATTAAAAAAGCGGGATTATTGTAGCAAAAAAAAATACCGTGCTTTGCACGGACCGCAAACTAGTTTGATATTATTAGAGAACCATAGTAATGCTAGTGTTGTCTCTGCAAGTAGCGTATAATGTCGTGGCGGGGTAATGAAAATAGTTTCATGGCTTAAATGCAAAGGCTTTTCATTTTTTTTTACCCTACGACGCAAACAGTGGTTGCAGAGTGCTCCAACGGGAAGAAGCCGAAGAAAAACCACGAACAGTGATTGTTCATCTGCAATCAACAATATTTTCAATGTCCCTATTCGAGTTTTTCTGCACGAAACATGTCTGGTTCAGAGAGAAAGAACTTGAAGATGAGACTGAAAAAGTTGAAAACATACGGAGGTCGTGCCTTATACTTTGATTGTCACGACCCCAATTTCCGAACCTAAAAGGAATATTGGAGCCGTACTAAACCTGTGAAGAATCCTCCAAAAATATATATTCATCAAAAGAACACTAAAACAAATCTCTTCATTGAACTAAAACCAACAACAAATATTCTCTATAATCCCTAAAGTCAAACTAAGCCAATTAACTTGATAAAAATAAATATTCCTTAACTCCAAATAAATCTCAACCTAAAGAAAGAATTTCATTATTACAAACTCTCAAATCATCAACTAAACATTAGAGACTTTATTTAACCTTTGCCTAGAAGACAATAACAATCTCGAATTATTCTTTCCTTCGTTCTAAGAATTTGGCAAATCCTCAATTCCACCTAATCCCGAGTCTCTGAAAAGAATAGAAATAACACAATGAGTTCACAACTCAATAAGTGGATAAATTCATACATTAAACACTGGTTTTGCAAAACTAAAATATTACAACGAGAAATAAACAAAATATAAGAATGATATAGAATCATTAATGAACTCTAGTATTTGATACAAATATTTAAGAAAAAATGGAAATCATGGAATAGAAATAAGCATGCTACGTCTCAATGCGGTCAACACTTCATACTCCGGTTGACTTGGTAAACCCCACAATTATTAAGCCCGTTGTTCCGGGACGGTGAGACCCAATTTGGGCTCTTAGCGCTAAAATAAAACCTCATAGAGGCACATTGAGTCCTGTTTTAATAGCTTGCTTATATCCGACATATACCGGTATATTGACTTGAGATGCATATGCTTTAAGAAAATTAAACGAAGTCCGTAAAACTAAATACGTTATACAAAAATACCAAAGGCCAACCAATAGTGAAATCAATCAACCCCATATGCATCTCAACCTACTACTATATGAAAAGACATAACAATTGACAAAGACAATAAGCATAAGCTTATACCAAATATCCATGAGCATCACAAAATCAAACTAGTCAACAAATGATATACCAGTAAATCATACGAAGAATATAATTCATCAGGAAACAAATCCACATATACTTACTATCATTTGGTAGGAAAAATACGCAATGCACAATGCATAAATTTACCACTTACATAGATCTAAAGTTAGATGAAGCGCGACTCAAGCCACTTCCTTGAAACCTCTAGGGATACCTAAAGAATAAATATGGAAACTCATCAATATATAATATGCTACTGACATACTAATTCATATACCAAAACAGTACTAGGCTCCGTATCAAATTATGTATTTTTTAATATTTTTAGTTTAGCATCTTATCTATTCAGTCCTAAGAATAAATCTACCACTTGAGTTCTATGAAATTTTAAACTAGTCTACATGAAGTCATGGCTAACAAAAAAACATCAGTATAAAGTAAATTTAATAACTTAGAAATACCTTACCTTATTGAGATCAAAAGATCACCATGATCTCCAGATATAGATATCAAGATGTCGAGAACATCATGAAGCTGAAAGCAAAGCCGAAACTAATGCCTTCTCTTAGGAATCCAAAAGATTCTAACAAAATATATTTTTGGCTTTTAGTAATCTAGGATCACATTTTTTTTTTTCCGATGGAAAGCCGTAGCTTCTCCGGCAGCGGCCATTTTTTTTTACAAGGTTAGGGTTTACTTCAACAATTCCCCCCTTTATATATATGTGCTAATATTTCCATCAAATCCCTCATCAAATTTTCTTTTGCAGTAAGCTCCTTACCAAATATAAATATGTTACTAAAGTAATTATTATTATTATTATTATTTATTTGCGTAAAGGTCCTCTTACAAAGTCATTTATAAATTACTATAGTTGAATATCTATTTAGACAAATAACAACTTAGACTTATTATCACTAAGAAAATTAGGGATATTACATTGATGATGCCTTAATTCCAAATTATGGAGCCTGAACCCAAAATGTTGGCAGTTAGTTTCCTGAACCTGCACCGATCGAATAGGGTTCAGGTGAATTAGGTCTG